>NW_027279901.1:0-55339 GCF_046629955.1 Centroberyx affinis
CATGACTTACAGGGCCGTTATTTTCATCACACTGGTGGAAACGGGCTTCCATATCCTTCCCTCCACTTGCAGGTTTTATCACCGTGAAAACAAACTAAAATTACACCGAGTATTATTCTCTCTTGGAGTTTGTAACGTGCCGCTGACTGGCCGTCTGATTGGCCCCTGTTATGGTTGGCCTCGTTTTGCGGCTGATACGAGCGTTCCCATGACCAGACACTCGGCTCGGAAAGCCCCCGTCCACCAACACAAGATGCCCCCTGTGTGTTTTGGTTGGAGCAGAACAGAACCGAAGGGAAACAGCCAAGGTAATTTCTCACTTTAGTCTGTCTTTGTTATTTGAGCAGCACATCCACAATCCACCCAGAACACTGCAAAACTGTTCAGTTATTTTCTCTTGTCTCCAGACTCATCAAGCTTATTTAAGGTTTTGTTTTTTGTTTTTTTGGTGAAATCATCTCAGTGCACTGGCAGATAATTTTACTGGTTTCAACAAATGTGACTTTTTTTTCCAGGAGAATGTGACTTGTTTCAGGACATTTACTTTTTCATTAAAAGTGAAATTGTCTTGAAGAAAGTTTGTTGTTTCCAGATTTTCCTCATTGTTTTATGATGATTGGTACAAGTCAAAGTCAAGTCTCAAGTCAAGTCTCAAGTCTTCTCTTCATGCATTAAGTCAAGTAAGGATAAGGATAAGATTGTTTTTATTGTCATTCCAGAACATGTTGTACATGAAAGGGAACAAAATGAGGTACTCAGGTCCCGGTTCAGGTAATAGCAATAATAAAATCAAGAAGAAAGCACACAGTAAAAACACCATTATAAAAATAAGTAAATAAATATATTAATATAAGTATAAATATAAAGTGAGCAAAGTGTGAGGATAGGAGTAAGACTGTAAAAATCTGAAAAATAAACAAGGTGCCAAGTGGGCCCAAATTGCAAACTGCAACATGCCCTGATATGAAACAATAGTAATAATAGCAGCAAATTGTTCAGTGTGATTTGCAGTCTCAAGTAATTCAAATTGTCCCAGACCCTCAATACAGTTAATCACTTCTTCTAAGGCTGCGTTCACACCGAGCATGTTTGGACCGGTTCAGTTGCACTGCAGTGCGTTTCCTCCTTCAGTCCGGGTCGATCGGACAGGAGAGAACGATACGACTCGAACTGGATTTTATGGGGTATAAGGATGAATATTGACATCTGTGATTACAGTATCACTATCAGTCTATTATTGAGTCCTAAAATCACAATTTTCTTAAAATATGTGACAAAATCTTCCAGTGGGGTTTGATATTTTCACTTGTTTCCAATGCAAATCAACTTGTACCAATATTCAGTATCTTTAAATTTGACTGTTTGTGTCGGACTGTTTCATTTTAAAAGGTCATGGACCAAAAAAGTTGAGAACCGCTGGCACATCCATCCCATAATGCATCATGTGGGCCAGTTTTGACTGAAAAGGCAAACATCTATGAACATGACGCAAAAATCTCCATCTTAACAAGTCATCTAGTCTATAATTGAGTCCTAAAACTCGTAATTTTCTTAAAATATGTGAACAAATCTGCCAGTGAGGTTTGATAGAATTCAGTAGAATCAAGAGTCATTTTCTTGACAGCAGTGCAGTGATCTGACTTATTCTGACTTGAGTCCAAGTCATGTGACTCGAGTCCCCACCACAGTGATGCAGTGTGTGTGTCACAGCACCAGAAGCGTTGCAGCGTTCAGGACTTTCCGCTGTTACGTTTCCCAGAGAAGCTTCTGCCCACATTTCCCCTTCCTGTTTACATGGGAGTGTGTGTGTGTGTGTGTGGTGTGTGTGTGTATTATTAGGTGGTGACACTCATTTCTAGAAAACTCCTGAAACAAGTGAAGCTGCATTGGAGACAAGTGGAGTTATCTCTCCTCACTGCTGAATGTTTCTCTTGGTTTAAGAACAATAAGATCTGGAGGCTGAATATGAGACTGAATGATTTGTTAAAATGTTTTTTTTGCAGTGTCTGCACCCAAAATCAATCAAACTAGAAATAACCGCCTCGTGGTTGTTTGCCTCCACCAATAACTTTGTGTTATCATTACAAGGACAGTCTTTATTTATTGAACATATAAATTAATGTGATTATTGGGTCAACTTAAAGGATTTTGGTGTCTGCAAAAGTGCACATTGTTTTGTCTGGTTTTGTGATATATTGCACATATTTTTTTATAATATATATATATTTTTTTTTTTTTTTCATATTCTGTATTATTTATGTTTCTTGACTTGCAGTACTTCCTCCTAACCTATCCCTATTATTTTCCTATTACTTTTCTCCATGTTAATGTTTATTGTATGCACCTTCATACCAAGGCAAATTCCTTGTATTGTGAAAACTTACTTGGCAATAAACCTGATTCTGATTCTGATTCCACCGTTTTTGTAGAATGACCCAGGATCGTTTTCTCAGCTACAGTGGTAAGCAAAACATTATGATGTCACAGTGAAGCTGACCTTTTGAACTTTTGGATATAAAATTATAATTTTATAATTTTATCCTATTAGACATTTGTGTGAAATTTTGTCATAATTGTCATAATAAGCGTATGAATTCTTGAGTTATGGCCAAAAAACATCTTTTGTAAGGGTCACAGTGACCTTGACTTTTGACCTTTGACCACCAAATTCTAATGAGTTCATCCTTGAGTACAAGTGGACGTTGTGCCAAATTTGAGGAAATTCCCTCAAGGCGTTCGGACAACAGGCAGACGGACAACCTGAAAACATAACCACACTGTCCCAGGACCTCCATGTAGTAAATCCCAGTTTCTAAATCTCCTCTTCCTCCTCCTGCGGCCGCTCCCTTGCCTCATGTCATCAATCACTCCGTCTGTCTGTCGGTGGCGAGCCGTGGGTACGGACCCCCTGGAAGGAAACTTCAAAGGCAGGTGGAGCCCCGTCCGGGTGGCACTGTTAAAAACAGTATTGTGTCGGGGGCAACAATAGGGAGCGGCCCCGCGGCGGCTCCGGCGGTCCCGGCGCAGACCGTTATCGCAGAGCGGCCCACCGGAGACGGTTCCTGCCTCATTGTGGTCCTGGTGGAGCGGATTGTGTCGGGGAGCGGCCGCAGACTAAACACGCCAGGCTGCAGAAGACACACCTGAGGCTTATCTGATGGGAAATGGAACCAAATACAATGTCTCCGAAAAACCGCTTCCTGATGGTCGCGTAGGAAGATGTGTGTGTGTGTGTGTGTGTGTGAGAGGAGAGAGAGAGAGAGAGAGTGTTAGAGAGAGAGTGAGATTATTCTAACTCATCAGTATTATTAATGTTATTGTTATTGTTTACGACCAAAGCTTTCGCAATATATACCGAACTGTACTTCATGCCAATAAAGCTCAATGAATAGAAATTGAGAGAGAGAGTGTGTTAGAGAGAGAGAGAGAGAGAGAGAGAGCTGAATGTTTCACCAACATTCAGCGTAAAAACACTCTGATCTGTTTTGCAATTTATGCTTCATCTTCTCTTACATTTTGTTGTGTTTGTTGTTTTGTTGTTGTCGACTTTGGCAATATATACACATGTGCGTCATGTCAATAAAGCTCATTGAATTGAGAGAGAGAGAGAGAGAGAGAGAGAGAGAGAGAGAGAATAATCCAAAAAGGCCGTTACAGGCAGTCTTGGGATCAAATAACAAAAAAACATAACAAAAAAACTACAATGCCTATTGGGTGAAATTCCAGATATTTCTGTTAAAGATGTAAGGGAAGCCAGTGGAACTAATGTGAATCCTCCTGTGGGTTTTATGTTACATCATCAGTTTGATCTGCGTTTGTTTACAGTTATTCTTACAGTTTGTTATAATCATTTTGTTTGCTTATGATTATTGTTTTTCTGTCTCCGTTGTTTATGTGAGCTTTGGCAACATAAGTGTTACATGCCAATAAAGCTGGTTGAAATTGAAAAAATTGAGAGAGAGAGAGAGAGAGAGTTTATTGAAAGTGATTATTTAAATTTTATTGGACTTTTTTTGTATCATCATTATTATTAATGTTATCAGTATTGATTACTACCAAAGCTTTGGCAATATATAACGAATTGTACTTCATGTCAATAAAGCTCAATTTTTTGAAATTGAGAGAGAGAGAGAGAGAGAGAGTTTTTTCAGTGTGTGTGCATCAGTGTTTTTGTGTGTATGTGTGTATTCAGGTTTGTGTTTGCCATTTTAAGTGTGCGTCAGAGTGTGTGTATCTGGGTCTGTGTTTATGCGTGTGTGTGTGTGTGTGTGTGTGTTAACAGTGTGTAAGAGTGTCAGTGTGTGTGCATGTGCATCTGGGTTTTTGTCTGTGTGTATGCATTTGTTAAGAATGTGTGTAAGTGTGTGTCGCATTGTATGTCAATGTGTGTGTGTGTGTGTGCATGAGTGTGTGTCAGTGTGTGTGCACATGTATCATTGTCTCTATCATTGTATCTGGGTCTGTGTTCATGTGTGCTTTGTGCTTTTTTAGTGTGTGTGTGTGTGTGTGTGTTTTAAGAGTGAACGCGAGTATTTTCTCGTGAAAGTCATAGTGACATCTTTTAATGATAAAGCCGCCGATGAATTGTTTATGGTGCTTTTACTGGTGTGTGTGTGTGTGTGTGTGTGTGTGTGTGTGTGTGTTGGGCGGGGGTTGGTTGTGTTTGGAGTGAATAATTCAGAGAAAAAGCCGTTTGTTTTCAGGGGGCGAAGGCAAAGCCACATCTGAAACATATGGGAGGAAATCACATTGAAAGCAGTGAGCAGTAAATTAATGGTAACAGATGCCAAGATGTCTGGCTAGTGCTTTTTTCTCCTTCTTCTTCTTTTTCTTCTTGCTTTGCTTTTGTTTTCTCCGGGAGCTCTTGCATTGTTAATGTTGGGAAAATAATACAATTAGAGTTCCTGCTCTCATGTGAAGTTCAGCAGTGCTTCAGCAGCACAAAACACAACAGGAACATCTGAATGTTTGGGGAACAATTGTTTAATTCATTTTAAAGCTGCAATAAGCAACATTTTCAGATCACTAGAGGGCGACAGAAAGCACAACACATTTGTAAATAAAGCACAGCAAAGCCACTGAAGTACGGAGGACAAGGCTGCCAAGGACAAACATTACAAAGCACCGTGCATAAAGGCTAACAGCTAAGCTAACCGTACCTACTGAGAAGTGTCACCGGTTACCAGTCTCACTTTGACAGATCTTTGTCCTGCTGAAGGTCACATGTCCCACAATGACAAGTGAAGAGGCAGGTAGCAAGTTTACTAGTTTAACAAGTTTACTAGTTCAACACGTTTACCAGATTAACAAATTTACTAGATTAACAAATTTACTAGTTTAACACGTTTACTAGTTTAACACCTTTACCAGATTAACAAATTTACTAGTTTAACAAATTTACTAGTTTACCAGATTAACAAATTTACTAGTTTAACAAGTTTACTAGTTTAACACGTGTACCAGATTAACAAATTTACTAGTTTAACAAGTTTACTAGTTCAACACGTTTACCAGATTAACAAATTTACTAGTTTACCAGATTAACAAATTTACTAGTTTAACACGTTTACCAGATTAACAAATTTACTAGTTTAACACGTGTACCAGATTAACAAATTTACTAGTTTAACAAGTTTACTAGTTCAACACGTTTACCAGATTAACAAATTTACTAGTTTAACACGTTTACTAGTTTAACACCTTTACCAGATTAACAAGTTTACTAGTTTAACAAGTTTACTAGTTTACCAGATTAACA
Source organism: Centroberyx affinis (assembly GCF_046629955.1). Lineage (NCBI taxonomy): Eukaryota > Metazoa > Chordata > Actinopteri > Beryciformes > Berycidae > Centroberyx > Centroberyx affinis. The sequence goes on from NW_027279901.1 coordinate 5,759, forward strand.
AATTTACTAGTTTAACACATTTACCAGATTAACAAATTTACTAGTTTAACACGTTTACTAGTTTAACACGTGTACCAGATTAACACGTGTACCAGATTAACAAATTTACTAGTTTAACAAGTTTACTAGTTCAACACGTTTACCAGATTAACAAATTTACTAGATTAACAAATTTACTAGTTTAACACGTTTACTAGTTTAACACCTTTACCAGATTAACAAATTTACTAGTTTAACACGTTTACTAGTTTAACACGTGTACCAGATTAACAAATTTACTAGTTTAACAAGTTTACTAGTTCAACACGTTTACCAGATTAACAAATTTACTAGTTTAACACATTTACTAGTTTAACAAGTTTACTAGTTAAACACGTTTACTACTTTATTAACAAGTTTACTAGTTAAACAAGTTTACTCCCTCACTTCATCAAATCTGCCATAATTTTTTTTTTTTTTCAGGAATAGGCCCTTTTCTCAAACATGGCTGCCATACTTCAGCAGGGAGTGTATAACACAATACAGCCGTTTTAAACAGCGAGGGAGGAGGCAAGCTAGTAGCTTGGGAGCGGAATTTGACAACAAGCTTTAGAAAAGAGGTGAAAACAGCAAACACAGCTGGATATCGGTTTATATCATTATGTCTCAGTGAAATCTCCACACAGCGCACAGTAGGTTCAGGATTGGTTAGAGGGTCTGATGTGGCTTATTGCAGGTTTAACTCACCGCTGTAACGTATTTTCAGCTGCCGACGATGTCATAAATTACTGATGCTACCTTGATGATGCGGCCTGTTTCACTGATGAGATAAAAACGAACGGTCGTCTCTGCTTTCTCCGTTCCCCCCCCCCCCCCCCCCCCGAGGAGAATATCTTGGCATATTAGAAATATGTCTAAGCTTTCGACGGTGTGTGTGTGTGTGTGTGTGTGTGTGTGTGTGTGTGTGTGTGGGGGGGGGGGGAGGGGGGCGGGGGTTGGCCTATGTCCAAGCATGAGCTGCAACAAAGACAACCTTGCTCTTAATGGCACATATCTGGGAGATGGAGGAGCCGGCGACATGAAAGCGCTGTGATCATTACACTGATAGCAATTATCCTTCAGGAGGCTCTAATGGCGGCGGCGGCGGCGGCGCGCGTACCGGCCGCCGCGCTCGCAATCAAGGGTGGCGAGCTTTTTTTTTTTTTTTTTTTTTTTTAGTCGAACCTCTAACGGCTAACAAAGACTGACGAGGAGACGCGGAAATTTAATAAAGAAAGAAAGAAGGGAAGGAGGAAGGGCGTCGTTTTGGAGAAGCAGCTTGGCCTAGAGACAAAGAAACAGAGAGAGAGAGAGAGAGAGAGAGAGGCATTAATGTTGTTTATTAATCTGTTCTTAATGTCTTGCAGTGGACTGTGTTTGCGCGTGTGTGTGTGTGTGTGTGTGTGTGTGTGTGTGTGTGTGTGTGTGTGTGTGTGTCGGAGCGGAGCGGGAGGTTTTGGCAGCAGTATGATTGAGTGCAGGGGCCAGTGTGACGGAGGGACAAAACAACAAGGTAATTAAAGCTTAAAGCGTAGCGGTTTACGCTCCGCCATCCGTGACAGTGTAAGGTGTCTTCCATCCACACACACACACACACACACACACACACACACACTCCCCCCCCCCTCCACCACCAAATGAAAAATAAGTCAGGTAATTGTCATTGCGCTCTGCATGTCATTATTTATTAAACGGGTAATTCATCTTCGCGGGGCAAAAGCCGGCGAAAACAGGTAGAGCCGGTTTATTAGTGATGATGCGGCGGGCGGGTCGGCGTTCACCTTCGCACGTTTTTATCAAATGATGCTTTTACAGGGGAAATGACACACACACACACACACACACACACACAGATATCTATCCTGTGTGTGTGTGTGTGTGTGTGTGTGTGTGTGTGTTTCGGTCGGGGATGGCGGGAGAGGAAAATCGCCGCATGGGAGGGAAATCTTTGTTTGAGTTAAAGTTTTCGAAAGGCATCGGCATCACCCTCCCTCCCCACACTCACACTCTCACACACACACACACACACACACTCCTTTTGTACTGTATATTTTTCCGAAGTGCGACGGCTTGACAAAGGGATCGCTCCCCCGCCGCTTCTCGTGCGCGGTTACAAAGAGGAGCGTAAAAAGTTACAAGGTTGTCCCCCGTGGGGTTAGATTTCAAACAGCACCTGTCAAAGCAGATGGGGCATTTAAATAAGAGTGTTTGCGAGGTGTTTGTTGCGGCGCGGCGCAGGAGTACCTGCTGTGCTCGCCGAGGCTTTTCACGGCTGTCGTCGTTCTCCCAGAAATCTGTTTGCTGTGTTTGCAGGGATAAACATCACGTTTAAAAAAAAAAAAAAAAAAAGAAGAAGAAGAAGAGGAAAAAAAAACACTGTGACCACAAATTACAATGGAGAAGAAGACTGCGTTTGTGTCACTGCTGGGGCCAGAGCAGCACTGCTGTTTGTCTACATGCTTCTATCTATGCATTGCGTGTGTATGTGTGTGTGTGTGTGTGAACATGCGTGTATGTGGTGTGTATGTGTGTGTATTGTCACTGTCAGATGAACGACTCGTAGTGATTTTCATGTTTTAATTCCAGCTGTAGGATATAGGGTGAGAAAATTCTGCAGCCCTTTTGAAACCTTTTCAGAACCAATTAGATATAAAGTTAAAAAGCTGAAACCAAGGCTGCTTCACTTAGTTCCTGACAAGCTGATGGTTTGGAGATACGAGGTTTTCACCCGACAACAAACACTAGAAGAGGGTTTGGATTTCTTGAATGATTTCATTTCTAATTATGTCTCTAAATATGAATACTCTTGAGGATGATTTGCATGTATTCACCTTATTTTTTACTGGAGTGTGCAGGTCGTCTCTGTGAGATGTTTTATCTATTTTATGTCGGGTGAAAACTTCATATCTCCAAAATGTCAACTTCTCAGGAACGGACAGACTTGTCAAGCTTATTTTAGGGTTTATTTAGTAAAATCATCTCACTGCACTGGTAAGGTAATTTGACCGGTTTCAACAAATTTGACTTTTCAGGAGAATGTAGCTTGTTGTCCTGGAGGAAGAAGTCATATTGACATGAATCAAGGCATGTATTATTGAAACCAGCAGGATTATCTGCCAGTGCAGTGAGAGAATTTGACAAAAAATAAAAAAAAATAAAAGCTTGATAGATCTGGAGACAAGATAAAATCACTGGACAGCTTGTCATTTTTTGCAGTGGAAAAACAGCCTTTTCAGCTCGATGACGAGGCATTTTGAGTTTATCCAGTGAGTTTCTGAAATGGTTTCAAAAGCCCAAGAGGTCGGAGAATTTTCTCAACCCATAGAGCAGCGTGTAATCCTGTAATTGAGGTGAAAACACGCATGTACATGTACATGTACGTACACAAACCTAACCCACTGATCTCCCCTCTCTCTCTGAAAACAACACGCTGCCCCTCCAGTCTTTGCCGTGCGGCGTCCCGGCGGCTCTCGGGGTCGGAGGTTCCCGGGCCGCAGCGTGAGCTCACACCTGGGAGCGGACAGATGTGTTCCCGCTACACTAATAAACACCGCCACCTCCGAACAGCCCGGAACCTTCCTCAGCTCTCCACTGCCAAGTAGAGCCGTTCAAGAGGGTATAAGACCGATATATATATCAGGCCGATATTGGCCTTTTATTAAATATCAGACATCAGTAAGTCGTCACTTAATTTGCTCCAAAAAATCCCTTATTTCCCAGGCAGTAAACACATCACAATTAGACTTAATTCGCTCCAAAAAAAAGGAATTTTCGAAAGCATCTTCACTTTATGGAATTTTTTTTACATGTGCCTAAGACTTTTGCACAGTGCTGTATTTAGGTATTGCAATGAATTTGATACAATGATTTTTTTTTTTTTTTTTTAAGTATATTTATTGATTTCCAGAGGGTCAGACAAGGTTGAACAAGCATGATAAAAACTATGTACCCTCTTTTCCAACTTACCCTCAACACCGAACACACTCTCCACACACACAAGAACCAAAAAATAGTCAAATAACCAAAAATGAAATAAATGTAAATAAAAAAGAATAAATAAAAAAGAATGACTAAATAATGAAATAATAGAAAACAGAGATAAAACACCAAGACAGAAGGTTTATTGATACACTGATTTTTAAAGATGCGACATGCAGGACCTTTAAACTTTATCATTTTTGTATGTGCAAATAAACTCCAGCATCTCTCAATTCTCTGCTGCGATCCCTTATTTGATAAAATTGACGACAAGATCAGGAGAAAGGGGGGGTGTGGGGTGTGGGGGGTTGTTGGGGCTGACAGGCTGCGGGTTGCCATGTCGGAGACTGATCCCCTCCTGAGATGACTTTCCTGTCACTTTGGCAGCCTCCGTGTTTCGCCGCCCTCCTCCTCCCCCCGCCGTTTTCCCGGGGCTGCGACCACCAGGGAGCGGGGGTGCGAGCTCGGGGTCAGCGGCGACGTGTCCCACTATCCCCCTACCCCCCCTCCCCCCCCCCTCCCCTTACCCCCCCATCGCCACGGCGCCAGGCCTTCCCGATGACAGAGAGGAGACTTCTTTAATGCACCGGTGGCTTCGGCGACCGCCGCTCCCTCTTGTCATTTCCATCTCTCTCTCTTGCTCTCTCTCTCTCTCTCTCTCTCTCTCTCTCTCTCTGCGGCCCGACCCATCTTTCCGTCAGACACATAAAAAAATAAAAAAAATAAAATAAGATGCCCTCTTGTTCTTCTGCATGCTAAACTTCATTCGGATTGTCAGACACTTAAGAACTGACAAAACGCTTTCTCCGACTCGCCGTCACTCCCTCCGCTGTCAGAGAGATAATAAATAAATAAAAATGACTCCTGCGTGGGCGGAGGGGGAATATCAAGAGACGGACAAAGTGTTTCCAGCAGCCAGAAGGGAAACTCGGGTAAAAACCACATACCAACACACACACACACACACTTAGGATGCTGGTGGGGGGGGGGGGGCAGCCTCTTGCTCCCCGAAGGCTTATAATGGGAATAGGCAATGTGACAAAGAGTTAAAGGCATGGCAAGCCAATGTCCCAGATAATAGGACAAGCAGCACAGAGCCGTCCAGAGTTCCCGCTTCCCGCTTCGGTCCGGTCAAACGCGGCCTAATGTGGTGACTTTGCTTCCTACTGGGGTTTGAGAGGCGGGTTGGGCGAGGAGATAAACTAAATACAGCCGAGCCAGACAGCCCCCCCCCCCCCCCAACCCCCCACCCACCCACCCCCAGCCGAATATAAACCTCTCCATGCTGGCATGAGGGGGAAACACAAGCTTTAAACTCAGATAATACACTGAAAGTCATCCACAGAAGAGCAGGAGGAAAGTCACGTAAACGAGAGCGTCGTCTGCGCGGCGAGACACAAAACGTAGAAATCACTGCACTGCAAAAAATGACGAGCTGTCCAGTTGTTTTCTCTTGTTTCAAGACCTATCAGCTTATGTCATGATATTTTGAGTCAAATTCTCTCACTTGATTCATGCCAATATGACTTCTTTTTTCAAGAAACCAATCATAAAACAGTGAAGAAAATGTGGAAACAAGAAACTTTCTCCAAGACAAATTTCACTTTTACCAAGAAAATGTCCTGAAACAAGGTACATTTTCCTGGAAGAAAAGTCACATTTGTTGAAACCGGTAAAGTTTTAAAGAGATGATTTCACAAAAAGAAAATCTAAATTAAGCTTGATATGTCTGGATACAAGATGAAATAACTTCAGTTTGTCAGATTTGCCGTGTGGGCTGAAAGATTTGTTTAAATATGTGTTGCTCTTCACTTTTTGCACCATGCAGAGTAACACAACCTTTTATTTACGGTCTAAATTTGGAAAGTCAGCCTTTTATTTTAGTGCCCCTAATTCTTGATATGAGCTTCAACACATGCTAAAAATCAATACTCTACTAACCTATGGACAATTTAAAACCATGATCACAAACCTCCCTGCCTCAGTGTGTAACTGTTTTAACTGATTGTCTTTATTCTCATCTATGTCTTGTCCTATTTATTTTTAACTTTTAACTTGTCTATAACTCGACATCATTGTAAATGAGGGCAACCTCAATGGTTCTTCGAGTTTAAATAAAGGTTTGAATGAATTAATTTTTACTATCTCAGCTTCTTAATGTTCCTTTTTCGAGGCTCCATGCCCCAAACTGGCAGGTTTGCAGGCTCCTTTTCCCTTCTGATGCCGTTTCTGAAGTCGGCTTTTGAGGAAAAGCACCTAAAATAATCGCTAAAAAAAAAAAAGAAAATCCTAAAATCAGCTTGATAAGTCTGGAGACAAGATAAACTAACTGAACCGGTCTGTCAGTTTTTGCAGTGTGGCGTATAAACCCGGGGACGATTTCGACGGATGAGAGAGACACAAACAACAGCGTGCCCTTGCTTTGTGGGGGTTTGCGATACTTTGCGAGTGAAGGACAATTGGTCCTCGGTGTAAAGTGAGCGCTTGGCTTTTAACGGACCTCCGCATGCCAAGTCCTCGGCAGGAGAGGAGAGGAGAGGAGCGGAGCGGCGAGGCTGGGGACGCTACCTTCGCTGTCATTCAGCCCCATCTCGCCGACTAATCTTCTTGGTGCAATGAAAGAGCTTAACAGCTTTGCAACACTATCCCTTCCCCAAATGTCATTATCGCAATGTACTGCGCCCACCGCCTCCACCAGCCCTGCTTATCGCTTTCTTCATGGGAAGTTGGAGGCACGCGTCCGCTGACATTCACCACTCTCTCTCTCTGTGTGTCTCTCTCTCTCTCTCTGTGTCTCTCTCTCTCTCTCCCTCTCTGTCTCTCTCTCTCTCTTGACGCACCAGACAAATACATTTGCAAAAGCGTTATTTAGAAGCCACTTCTGCAGTTTGGAGTTTATTGCTCCTGTGTGTGTGTGTGTGTGTGTGTGTGTGTGTGTGTGTTGCCAGTCGCACAGTGAGAACGCTGTTGATGTGTAAGTGAGAGAGAACAGGCATTACGTCAGCGTTGAACACACTGATCTGAAGCGAGGGACGAGCCTCCATGTTGGAGGAGTGACAGCAGAGGGAAAGATGTTAACACTTTCTGTGATTTGTGTGTTTATAGACCTTATAATGTCTATAAATCAGCAGGTTTCATCTTCCCAGACTTTTTATCAAAAAGCTTACCTTTAATCCTGGTCCTGATTTGAGCCAAGTTGCCTCATTCATTATTGAATTATACAATTTTCTATAAGATTTTGATGTATTTATTGTCATTTCTTTGTCCTTTATCTCTTTGCTATGTTTATTTTTACAGTTTTTATTTTGCACCACATGTTTTATTCATTGCACTTGTTCCTTGTGAATCACTTTGTAACTTTGGTTTTGGCGCTCAAAAATGACGTTTCTTCTTCTTCTTATATTATAAGTGTAGTTATTAACTATAAACACATTTATAATATAAGGCAAGGCAAGTTTATTTATATAGCACATTTCAGCAACAAGGCAATTCAAAGTGCTTTACATAAAACATTAAAAGCATCGAGACAAAATGAAAAAGATAAAATTCATATAAAAGACCAAGAAAAATAAAGTTCATTAAAGAGTTAAGAGAATAGAAAACAAAAAATAAAAATAGAATAAGACAGGTGTAAAATACAAGAATAAAAGTTACAGTGCAGTGTGAGAAATGAATAATTATTTGATTTAATAAAAGGCAGCGGCAAACAAAAGTCTTCAGCCTCGATTTAAAAGAACTGAGAGTCGCAGCAGACCTGCAGTTTCCTGGGAGTTTGTTCCAGACATGTGGAGCATAAAAACTGAACGCTGCTTCTCCGTGTTTGGTTTTGACTCTGGGGACAGAAAGCAGACCTGTCCCAGACCACCTGAGAGGTCCCAGACCACCTGAGAGGTCTGGATGGTTCATAACGTAGCAGAAGATCAGGCCCTAAACCATTCAGTGGTAAACCAACCAACAGTAGTATTTTGAAATCAATTCTTTGACAGACAGGAAGCCAGTGTAAGCACTTATAGTGATTTGTAAGTGGTTATAAAGCTCATTTGTAATGTTTCTTTTAAGTATTTGCTTGTAATATAATATAATGTCTCATAGAATTTGTTTATAATGTATTGCAACACTTACCATCTAGGTTGGGAAAAGCTTTGAGTGGAACACTTAAAGCAGACAAAAAGGGCTTATAAAGCATTATAATACACTAAGAGCAAAAACACATGAGCAGTTGTCATAAATCTGTATAATACACTACAACCATGGAGTCATAACATCCTATAGGTGCTGTATAGTATAACGTTACAGGAAAGACTAATGTTATGGCTTAGAAGAAGGATGCTGAACCAACATGGAGACGAGTCCCACTCTGACTGCCGGCTTTGTTCAAACCCACAGAACTTTATTTAAATTCTAGTGAGGATCGTAAGGTTTCCAAAAACACCGAACATGTCGGGCTGAATTACAGGGAAATGTGTAGAAAATTGTGCAGAAACATCTAGCTTTCTTTTTTTTTTTACATTTGAAATTAAAAAAATGGATGAATACGGATGAGCCGTTGGTCTGAGCAGTCTGGACAAAAAAATGTTTCTTCCGACTCTGAAGCTCTGAGGGTGTGAGGGGTCAGAACGAGGCGAGGAGAGTCTTGTGTACCCCGCCGTACGCACGCCTCCGTCCCCCGAAATCTGCATAACGAACCGTCCCGCACGAGCCGAGACCCTTCGCCCCCCCCCCCCCCTCCCCCCTCCCTCCCTCTTCTTCAGCTCGGGTCGTGATCTGCGAACTCTCTTCTCCTTTTTTTTCCCCCGCCCTTCGTCTCACTCTTTGTTTACTCTCACACAGAGTCGGTGATGAGCACTTTAACACCCCCCCCCCCCCCCTTCCCCCCCCACCTCCCTTCCACCCACCACCTCATTACCTCCTCTACCTGATGGGGGCCCCGGCTCCTCTTCCCTCCCCCTCTCTCTCTCTCTCTCTCTCTCTCCTTCTTCTTTATTTATATATTTATCTATCTTACCCCGGCGTTGCGGGTTACCGTTTTAATATCATCGGTGAAACATGATTATTACCTCTTAATGCCGAAATTACGGGGGCATTCTTTTTGTCATCCTCGCCGTTGCATTTTTCCCGCGTAGCGCCCCGTGGCAGGAACATCTTTATCTCCCCATGTGCTCCTAGTTTTAAAACCTTTACCCCCGCTGTTTGAAAAATATTTCTCATTTTCCTCCCCCATGGCGTGGAGAAATCCCCATAGGCAAACCATTAGTGATCTTTCTGCCTTTCCCAAACACTTATTACTATCACCCGCACTCCTTGAGCTGCCTCATTGGCTTTTGGTAAATTATGCAAATAAGGTGATGTTCGAAACATATAGTTTTTCTGTTTTTCTGCAACGGCGCAAGTTTGCACAGCCTTCCGCCGGCTCCATTAAAGTGACTGAGCACGTCAGCAAGATTTATGCATCAGTGACAAATTATAATGCTTTGTCGCTAATTTCCTCGCCGCTTCTTCTTCTTCTTCGTCTTCTCCTTCTCCTCCTTCTTCTTCTTCTTCGCACAGGTTTAGTTATGTGTTTGCCTTTTGGGGGGGCCTTCGGTTGTGAGTTTTAGTGGGGGTTTTTTTTTTTTTTTTTCCCCTCCCTTGCATATGAATGTGTCACTTCACTTCACATCTGCAGAGACAGGAGGCTGCAACCCAAGCGAATCGCTCTGGTGTTTGACTCATTACAGACGATAGAAGTATTTTTTTTTTTTTTTTTTTTTTGCAGAAATCTATTCTGGAGTTTCACTTTTTTCAGACGGAGGGAACGTGCAGAGCGACTTGGAAGCAGACAGACGGTGAAATATCTCATTCGGCGATCGTGAAATGATAGAGAACCTGCACACGACTGCTGTGAAATAAAGAGTTTTAGATCTTTAAGGTGTCGTTTACAGGAGTGTCAGCAAATTATGACGCTAATAACGTTTCATACATTTAGTTTTATGTTCATAAATACAGACACTGAATTAAAACTGACACTAAACTCGTAACAAGGAGAGCTGCTGTGATCCAAACTCTTCAGCGTGTTCAGCATTCAGATAGTTTTCAGTATAAATATGAAGGGAAAGGAGTGCAAAGTCTCAAGTCTCATGTTTACATTTTGTCATCTTTAACTTGTTTACATGAGTATCAGCAGACTATGGGCCTTTATGAAGAGTTTGGCTCCAACACAGAGGGGGAAAAAAGAAAACTGAAGAGACTTGCTAGCTGATAGCACACACTAAAAGAGAATGATGGCACATTTTAAGAATACAGGTAATGCTAGTGGACAAAAATAGCACTTTTACACACTGGATCTTCTCTGTTTTAGCTATTGAATGATAAACTAAAGGATAAAATGTATGGTTTTTCTTTCAAAATGACAATACATACTCTTTCGTATTTGGTTTTGTCTCAAAATGGCTGCTACCTCTTACTCTATTAACATATAGAGTATATAATGAGAATTGGAAAAGAAGAAAACAAAAGACACCTAGTAGCTGATAGCACACAAATAAAGTAAATGATACTTTTTAACAATACAAGTACAACAAAACAACATATTAGTGGACAAAATAACACTTCTACACACTGGATCTTTAATATTTTATTTACTGAATGATAAACTATATAGGATAAAATGTATTTTTGTAACACTTTCTATGAAGCCCCTGTCTATAATACATTATAATCATATAATCATATAACACATTATAATGCCATCATAATGCATTATAAGTATAGTTATAATCATGCATAGACAGTTATAATGTTGTATAACATTATTCATAATCTGTTATAAAGCTTTTTCATTTAAGTGGTAATGAAAAAGCTTTGTAACAGATTGTAAGTAATGTGTTTATAATGCTATAAAACATTATAACTGTCTATGCATGATTATATATACTATACTTATAATGCATTATGGTGGCATTATAATGTGTTATAGAAAGTGTTACCACATTTTTTTTCTTACAAAATGGCAGAATACATACTCTTTTATATGCATTTATCTCTCAATATGGCTACTAGCTCTTATTCTACTGGTCATACTAACACAGTGGGATTCTCTTAACACTGGGAAAGGCGTTCAGGGTCTGAAAGAGAAGCCCAACACTCCTTTAACTGAAGTTGGTAAATACAGTTATTCATGCCGCCATGATTTTGGAGATTTTTACAATGCAACAGAAAGAAAAAGTTAGTTTAGAAAAAGTCATGGAGGGACATTTGGAAAGGTGAGATGTTTCAATTCACCTGAACACAGCTTGGCCTTTATAAGGTCAAACAGGCACTGGTGTTGACATTCTTCATAATGACAGACAGACAGACAGACAGACAGAGAGAAAGACAGACAGACAGAGAGACATACAGAGAGACAGACAGAGAGAAAGACAGACAGACAGACAGAGAGACATACAGACAGAGAAAGACAGAAAGACAGACAGACAGAGGGAAAGACAGACAGACAGAGAGACATACAGACAGACAGACAGACATACAGACAGAGAGACAGAGAGAAAGACAGACAGAGAAAAAGACAGACAGACAGGCAGAGAGAAAGACAGACAGACGGAGAGAAAGACAGACAGACAGACAGAGACACATACAGACAGACAGAGAGACATACAGACAGACAGACAGGCAGACAGACAGGATCCATCACTTGATCCAGGTCCTGCTGTGAGTGAGAGTCTGAACGCAGCACCGGCTTCACTGTTCAAGCAGTCAGAGAACGGCATTAAGAAGAGAGAGACGACCACTGATATCAGATGGGAACCGAAGACGAAGACGACACACTCCCCTCCTCCCCCACCCACCCCCCCCTCTCCTCTCCCCTCCCCTCCCCTCCACACACACACACACACACACACACACACACCCAGCGCCGTCCCACCTTGCCTTGCTTCCTCTTCCCCGCACCGTATAATTGTTTTTCATTTACTTGGAGCGCGGCTAGCTGAAAAGATGGGCCGTTTCAATGAACAGATTAGAGGCTGCGAGCACAAACAAAATGACAAATCCCTCTTAACCCTGTGAGCCTCTCGCTCTACACCCCCCCCCCCCCCCCCCTCCACACCCCCTCCTCCACACCTCACCCCCGTCAAACATTTGGCTCCGGCGATGTTATTAAACACAACTTTTGTAGATTTACTTCCTTCAAAAGTGCCATTTAAGCGGGCGGCAGCAGGAAGGAGGCCGCGCTGCGAGGGGAATTACAGGTTGCCAGCGCGGCGGCGTGCGGAGGAGTGACAGGGCGTCATTTGGCCGGCGGGGCCACCTCCCGCGTTGTTGTGACAACCGGTCATTATACAGCGGAGAGACGCTCTCAGCTGCAGGTTTCAGCCCAGATGCAAATGGACGCAAATGGGCTCCGACCGCGACCAAGCTAATAACGCCCTTTTTTTTTTTTCTTTTTTTTTTTTTATCAGCTTTTCACTGTTTTGTTTCGTTTTTTCCCCCTCTTTCTTCTTCTTCTTCTTCTTCTCCTCCTGGCTGTTTCTGTCTTTATTTCCCTATAAAAAGGTGGAAGATGAGAGCAGATCAGCTTGGACTTATTGTTATAGTCGAGTTGATTTGTGATAAAACACGAGTGAAGTGATAGATATGATTTTTTTAAAAAGCACAAAGAAGAGATGCAGCTACTGATGACTTGTGCAGGAAAAGATCATAAAAAACAAAAGGGCTTATTAAAACATCTCATCTTAAATAAACCAATACCTAGATATAGAAGAGATTATGCTAATAAATACAAACCTTACACCTGGAGTGATACAAAGGAGCTGGATGAAGAAGAAGAGTGATTGAAGGAAAGAATGAGCAATAATTGTTTTTTTTCCCCACTTTTTTAGTGTTTTTATCATTTGTTCGAGCAAATAAACTAAACCTTCAATTCTTTCTTTTCAGGTGGAAGCATTAAAGGATATTTTAAAGAGCATGCAGTGTCAAATCTCATCTTATTATACTTATATTGTACATAGAAAAAGGATCATGTCGAAAGTGTAAGAGATGGACGCTTCACTCTTCTTCCTCTTTGTCCACGTCTTTCCCTTCATGCTGCATTTAAAAGCGTGACATAAAACTTTAATATCTTTAGTAACATATACATTTTTTTTATGCGTGCACAAAAACATTAGGCCTACATTTGCAGCAGAAGAAGAAGCTTAAATTCCTCGACTGCCGGTGTAATCGATAATAAGGAGGTCAAAGGTCAAAACCACAACAGGACAAGACAAGAAATTACCTGTGTGACTAGAATTTCCTTTTAAGATGCTGAAAAAGGTGAAAGAAAAATACAAGTGAAAAAAATCTGCCACTGACTGACTGGTTTCAACAGACTGACACTCATTTCTAGAAAACTCCTGAAACAAGTGAAGCTGCATTGGAGACAAGTGGAGTTATCTCTCCTCACTGCTGAATGTTTCTCTTTGATTATACAGTCAGCGATGCGGCGGTGTTAAAGGTCTGTTGTTTTTTCCATCAAAAGGAAATATGTTGTTTCATTGATGACGGTGAGGAGGAGAGTGAGCCGTTTCACTAAACTGGATTCAAAATGGTTTAATTCGCTTTTTTTCCCCTCCTTCCAGTGTCAGTGTGCTGAAAACCCACAGGATGCTATACAGGTTGTCTGGGGTTGATTTGAGCACAAATTTGCAAAATAGAGACCAGAATGAGAATCTGAATTTATTATAAAGACAAAAAAGTCCTAGTGTTATGTGTCATGTGATTAATGAATGACCTCCCTGACCTTTTGCGTTATCGTGAAACACAAAAAGTGAAAATTCAAATTTCACCGCAGCCTGGGATACAACAGTGTGAGGTCGGGATTTTACAACTTCTCACTTTCTGGTTTTATTTTGCGTTCAGGGTGCGTTCTATAGATTCCACTGCTGCCTCCATTTGTCTGGAAGGAGAAGAAGAAGAAATGGCACAATAAAAACAAATTATGTCTGAAATCACCAACAGTTTGATGCCCAGAGGATTAGCATCATATGGGAATTTTTACTTTACAAATTACAGACACATGAACGATGAAGGTCCACTGACCGAAAGCTTAGCTGAAAAAATATTTTTACTTTTGCATCTGACAGAAGTTTGCAGTGTTTTTCTCTTCCTGGTGTTTTGCCTTGTAGCTTCCAGCTCCTTCAGCTTTGGGTGTTTGGTTGATTCTGTATCACTGATCTATTACCAACGATTACTACAAATCATTGGACTTCCCCGGGTAATATTAGTCCCATACAGAGGTGGAAAGTAACTAAGTACATTTACTTGAATACTGTACTTAAGTACAATTTTGAGGTACTTGTACTTTACTTGAGTATTACCATTTTATGCTACTTTATACTTCTACTCCACTCCATTTCAGAGGGAAATATTGTACTTTTTACTCCACTACCTTTATTTGACAACTTAAGTTACTAGTTACTTTGCAGATTCAGATTATTAATACAAAGTATAATCAACTAATAAATTGTGATGTATTATTATAGATTACTGTAAGCTACCCAGCAGTATATAAAGTAGTGGAAATCAGCCCCACCTTTTCCAGCTGCAACATTAAAGTGATGCTTACACATTAATGCATCAATAATTATAATTCAATAATATAATATATACTGTATTATTCTGAAATGGGCCATTCTGCATAATGAGTACTTTTACTTTTGTTGCTTTAAGTACATTTTGATGCTAATACTTTTGTACTTTTACTTAAGTAACATTTTGAATGCAGGACTTTTACTTGTAACAGAGTATTTTTATACTGTGGTATTTCTACTTTTACTTAAGTAAAAGATCTGAGTACTTCTTCCACCACTGGTCCCATATGAATAAAGCTAAAGTGACTAGGAATTTGTTTAAATGCGACTAGTAAATAGTTTAATTGTGTTGTCAGGATTTGTTTGCACTGACAAGACTGCATGGAGGGAAGTTTCCACAAAGTGTATTTACATTTGTGAATCCAGTAATATTATCAAAACAAAACAAACAAACAAACTAATATGGCAACACAGGTATTTGTGTCAACACCATCCACCTTAAAGTGTCCAAATATCTCATGATCTGAAGGCCAATTAAACCATTTCATCAACATCTTTATCTTTTTTTAGTTTAATCCTTATTCTCTTGCTCCTTACATAAAGAGATTTCAGCAGATGGAGGCCGGCTTTGCATTGCAATTTAGCGAGGAGGAGGAGGAGGAGGAGGAGGAGGAGGAGGAGGGAGGGGAAAAAAAAAAAACTGAATTATCATATTGTTTTTGGTAATGCTCGCTCTCATTCTGGGGGTCAGATTTGATTTGAGTCCCAGTCCATTAGCAGAAGTAAAACGCCGGCGTTTTGGATAAACAGTAGCAGCAGGAGGGAGCCGCTCCAGACAGGACGCCGTCTTTCTACCCCCCCCCCCCCCCCCCGTCCCCCCGTCCCCCCCTCTCTGGGCTTTAATAGGACAGAGTGTGACAGGTACACAACACAACACATAACACCAGCAAGCCGCTAACCTGCCGGACCAGGTTCCCCAAAGCCTTCAAAGCAGATTTTACACTGTTCATAAGCAACGGTGATAAAATATTTTAAGGTAAGTGTTGATTGGAGAGTCGATTTGTCCAATCATAGAGCTCAAAACTGTTTAAAAGTGTTAAATTAACTGATAGAAACACTGATTTTTACACTCAGAGGTAAAGATTTTGTGAAGGTTTCGTTTCCCAAAGCTTCATTCTAAACTGAAGTAGGAAACGAGATTAAAAAGAAAGTGTTACAGACTGTTATGAAATGAGCAACTGCACAGAAATAAAACCAATCTTTGTACTTTTTAAAGGGCAGAAGGCAACTTTTAAGTCCTAGGTTTAAAAAAAAAAATCACACTTATACAGACTGGATCCTCTATATATACTATTTATTGATTTGTATTTGTCATGACACAGTTTTATGTTTCCATTTTCTAAGTTATTTTCTTTGTTGTATTATCTGTAACTTTATATATGTTTAAATTACTCTTGTCTTGAAGACTTTAAATCTCAACGAGGTTAAAGAAATAAAACAAATTATTAACTTAAGGTGATCTAATTCCCTTAAAAATGGAACAGAACTCTTCAATTGCAGTCATCTAAAAATGTGCAGTAGAATCAGGTAGATTGAAGCAGTTTCATGATGCAGAAAAGACTAGATGGAAAGTTTTCTCTGCTGTTTTCTTTGTTATGATGCAGAAAAATAAAAACTACACCAAGCAGTTTAAATGACTGCTAATGTAAGTCTCCGAAACCAATCACAGAATTGATATTTGAAGTCCGTTATGTGACTTTAGAAGTGTTTTCTGAGAGTCGTTCATGTTCCTAAATATTGCCGGGACCGTCCCAGCCCACAGGACCAACACACAACACACAGCCCCCCCCCCCCCTTTAAATTAACTGCTAATAACACTGTTACACCGCTCAAACCATCAGTCCCATTAATCCTCAGGACCGGATGAGTCCTGCACACATCTGTCAGCGGTAAGACGGGTTTCCCCCTCAAGGGTCTTATCCAAAATTAAAGAGCATTGATTAGCATTGTGAATTATCTTCTTCACAGCAGAGACGCCGAGTCGCTTTGAGAAAAATCCCCCAGTTAGGAAAATCGTCTCCGAACTCGGATAATACCGTCTCAGAAGCCGACTTCGGAAAAAGAATTGCGACTTCTGTTGGATAATTGGATCGCATGCTGGAAGATTAATTACAGCTGTGTGTTTATTTCGCTGCGTACGTACAACCCAACAGCTCTAGATTATTTTCAAATATTTTTTTTCGCGGCTGGTTCGTTGTCTTCCAGCAAATGTTTCATGTAAAATAGGCAGTAACGCATGTAGTTTATATCAAATTAGTGTTTAGAAGTTCATGTTTTGGTCTGATATAATATAGCCATTTATGTCTTTATGTCTTTAGTTTGTTTTTTTATGGGAACTGGCATCTGGAAGGTTAAATTGGGCGATACAGACCAAAGCATAACAAACTCCATTATGTCAGTTGTCCTTGAGAAGATGAAGACACGTTACTGTAAGAGAGAGAGAGAGAGAGAGAGAGAGAGAAAATAGGATTTAGGATGTCTGGGCCAGAATTTATACTTCCTTGTTCTGCGATAAAGTGCTCCATAATCTGGAAATAGAGTTTGCTTTAAAATATTATGTTTGAAGGCAGAGGAGGGAGGGAGGGAGGGGGGGAAGCAGAGCTCAAAGCAGACCTCATAATCTAATAAATTGATTTGCAATATCCTCTGAAACTGTGAACTGATAAGTGTAGCTTCTCGTGTCGCCCCGCCCCGCCTCGGCTCCTCGCTCGCCGCTTTAGTGTGCCGCGGAAGACAAAGGCGCTCCGTCCCCGCTAGTTTTGAAAACTATTCCGGTCGCCTTCATGTGAGCTCATCTGGGCCTCGCCGCTGGTCACCGAAGGATTAGAGGGCTGCCTGTGTTCGCTCTCTCTCTCTCTCTCTCTCTCTCTCTCTCTCTCTCTCTCTCTCTCTCTCTCTTTTTCGCCAGTTCTATTCTTCGACCCAAAAAAAGCTCCCGATACGCTCGAGACGCGGCATTAACCGTCGCCGGCAAATGATGAAAAAAAAAGCAAACAAAAAAAAAAAAAAACAGATTATCCTTGGATATGAACTCCCATGTTCTTGGGATTGCTGGACAGCTGTAGCCAAAATGAACAATGAGCGGTTGACTTGGGGTCCGTGGCCGGTGTCATCTGCGCTGGCAGATTGCGTTTTTTTTTTTCGAAGAGAAAATGAGATCCAGCGCCTTTCGCGGGGGCCGCCGGAACGCCATACGCCCCCCCCCACCCCCCCAACATGTGAAAAATATAGAACTAATCCGCAGCCCCCAAAAGAGACGGCCTCGGCTCATTTCTAAGTGCCGCGTTTCCACGCCGGGGGAAGATTTACCACCCATGATTCCACTGGGCGGGTGTGGAGGATGCCACCCTCCTCTACCCCCGCAAAAAGAGGGGGGGGGGAGCAAAAAAAAACACAAAAACAAAGCGATTCACACCCAAATCCTCTCCGGCGTCTTCTAATGGCTTATCGGTCGTCGGCGCTCCTTATCGGACGCTCGGTGTACCTGAGAGGGATTACGCCGCCTTCCAGAAAAAGACGCAAACCTGGACCGCCGTCAAAAAAAAAAAAAAAAAGAGAAGAAGAAGAAGAAGAAGAAGCGACTTATAAGACGAGGAGAAAGACAGAGAGAGACAGAGAGAAAGCTTCTCGGGGGTTTGGCACCGCGGCTTGGACCACACAGATCACCGGGGACGCGGGTATGAAAAAACGTTCGCCCCCCCCCCCCCCCCCCTCTCTCTCTCCGTGTGTTTAATAAATGCCACTTGACATTGGGAGAGGCTTTAGCTTTATGGAGGAATGAAGGACTTGCTCTGGATTTGGCCAGTTGGCGCGGCCTATCTCCACACTGGCAGGAGGCATCAGGGATTTCGTGGCTGTTTGCCCGCCTTGGTGCTTTTCCTGCGCTCACCGCCCCACTTGGACGGGCAGGAAGGGTTTTTTTTTTTGGTTCACAAAGACATTTTACATATTTCACCGTCAGATGCGTATATGTGTGAAGTACGTGTGAAGGAAAACACAGAAAGAAAACATCGTTAACGCTCTGAATTATGTTCCGATAAGTCAGGTGGCGCGTTCACCTTGAAGCTGCAATAACTCTTTTTTTTACACTAAAA
Organism: Centroberyx affinis; assembly: GCF_046629955.1. Taxonomy (NCBI): domain Eukaryota; kingdom Metazoa; phylum Chordata; class Actinopteri; order Beryciformes; family Berycidae; genus Centroberyx; species Centroberyx affinis. The sequence continues at coordinate 24,450 of NW_027279901.1, forward strand.
TAATAAATAAACATGATAGATTCTATACTGAATATATATATATATATATAGATGCAACAATTTTACTTTGAAGATTTTACTTAGCTACAGTTCAGGAGAAACGCTCACTAACAGGGATGCAGTGGTGGAAGAAGTACTCTGATCCTTTACTTCAGTAAAAGTACCAATACAGCAATGTAAAAATACTCCATTTCAAGTAAAAGTCCTGCATGAAAAATCCTACTGAAGTAAAAGTACATAAGTATTAGCAGCAAAATGTAGTTAAAGTATTAAAGTAAAAGTAGTGGTTTGGTCCCTCTGACTGATGTTTTATTATATATGACATCATTAGATTATTAATACTGAAGCATCAGTGTGTAAGCAGCATGTTACTGTTGTAGCTGCTGGAGGTGGAGCTAGTTTGAACTACTTTATATACAGTTAGCTAGTCTAGTCCAGTGGTTCCCGACCTAGGGGTCGGGCCCCTCCAAAGGGTCACCAGATAAATCTGAGGGGTCGTGAGATGATTAATGGGAGAGGAAAGAAGAAAAAACAAAGTTCTGATACACAAATCTGTTTTCAGTTTTTGGACTTTTTCTCTAATCTTTGATTTTTGCTGAAATATTGGATCATTTGAACATTTATTGAAATGAAACCATGTGAGGTTTAGAGGGAAAAATCACTATTTGGTGGAGCTGTTAACAACTCATAGACATCTGAAATGTGACCCGACTACACACTGCTTTTTGTAAGACGTCAAAAGCCAAAAAGGTTGGAAACCACTGGTTTCATCTTTAACAATGTGTTGTATTTTAAAAGCTTGTTATATTATCCATTGTGTCAAATCTCCATCTGAAAAGTAACTAAAGCTGTCAAATAAATGTAGTGGAGTAGAAAGTACAATATTTCCCTCTGACATGTAGTGGAGCATCACATGGAAATACTCAAGTAAAGTACAAGTATCTCAAAATTGTACTTAAGCACAGTACTTGAGTAAATATACTTAGTTACTTTGCACCACTGCAGGGATGTAAACAAATCTGAGAGAAATAAGCTTTTTCTCTTTATTTTAGCTCATGAAACATGGGACCGAGGCCTAAATCCCCCGTTTGCATGAAATAGATGATGGTGGAAGGTTTTGGGGGCGTGAACCATTTCTTGTGGGCGGAGCCAGCAGTGAGCCGGGTGTGTCTGTCAAGGTTGAGGCTAGTGGCCGCAGAGCAGGACAGCACAACAACAACAACAACAACAACAACAATGGAGGAAAGAGGAAGGAAAGAAAGAAAGAAAGAAGAGAGAAGCTAAACATTCAGAAACAAGGCGAGCATCAGCGTCAAATCGGCTGCGGAGGCTCCATGCTGCCGGCGACCCGATGACATCATCAGAATGACTGACAGGTGTTGGGGGGGGCGGGAACTTGCCCAGCTGTGGGGGGGAGGAGGAGGAGGGCGGGGCTTAAACGACTGCCTCGAGGAGAAAAGTTGCAGCTTTGTAGCTTTAAGCACAATGTTCTCAGGTTGTGCTTTCCAAAGAACCTCTCATCCGACAAAGGAGATACCCATACCAGACGGCTGTGGGTGAGCGGGATGGGAGCTGGGGTGGGGGGTGGGGGTGGGGTTAGGGTGGGGGTGGGGGTGGAGGTGGGGAGGGGTCAAGGGTGCCTGAATGTGGCTGCAGGGTCCCGACATCTGCATGCAGCCTCAGTCTGTTCCGGCCTGGCTTTGGCTTTTACTCCTGTTGTTCACTCGCTTCACGTTTTTTCCCTCCTTTGTAAAAACTGAATGTGTGTGTGTGTGTGTGTGTGTGTGTCTGTGTGTCTGTGTGTGTGTGTGTGTGTGTTTGTGTTGGTGAACAGAATAAATAACCGGCGCTCTGCTACGGCTCTGTGATTATGTCTCCAGCGCACCGCAGACTGGATGGAAAATCCAAAATAGTTGCAAACCTGCGTTCTCACACGAAGTGCAGCTGGGGTGTGTCAAAGCCCACAGCACCACTAATGTGATGTTGGACTGCCAAACCAATATGGAGCGTGCACACACACACACACACACACACACACACACACACACACACACACAGGGGGAATATTGAGTCTCATCTCTCCCAGGCAGGATGATATCACCCACCCTGCTTTTCCACCTTTTCACACACAATTACCGACCAGCAAAACACTCTCTCCCCTCTCTCACTTTCTCTCTCTCTGAACTGGAATGGCGAAGGCTATAATTACAGCAATCAGCGGAAACGTCTTCGCAAAAAAAAAAAAAAAACAACCCACCACCCCCGAAACCGCGCTCCCGCTCGCACGCCGCGGACATCGATTCGCACCCCGAGAGGTCGCTCCGGAGCGGAGAGCGGGATGGTCGTGATGGATGGGGCGTTCGCTTTCCAGGCCGCTGGTCATCAGCGGCCCGGCGCCGAGTCGCCCCCCGTTTCCTGCTCCGCGCTGACCCCTTCCTGCCCCCATCAGGCCCCGGACGGTTCCAGGCGCTCGGTCACAGGGGGCGGGGGGGGCGGGGGGGAGCGGGGCAGTGAGGGGGGGGCGGAGGATGGGTAGGAGGCCGGATCGGCGCTCCAGAGGGAGGCTGGAGCCGGGAGTCCAGCAGATTAATGTGGGTAAACACTACAGGAACTGTCAGTGGCTCCTGGACCTAGTTAAGCACAAAGTAAGAAATAATCATAATAGTAAGAATTATTAATTTCAGCGGTAGCACTGTTCACAACGGAGACATAGTGCCGAGACAAGGCAGATAATAAAAACGCCACGCACAAATTAATAACGGCGTTAAAGAAGAATGAGGATAGCCTTGGAAACGGCTTCTTGCGCCGCCTGGAGCTAGATAAACACACAGACATTTGTGTAATACTTCTAAAAAACAGAGTTATGAAGTGCTTTGCAAACAATAAATATACCACAAAGTTTCCCCACATGCTGCGGCTGATCAGGTAAAAACCTCTAAGAAGTTATGACACCAGATTTCTGCCCTGATCGTTTGATAAAATACATACATAGGATCAAAGACTTTAGATCAAAATGACTTTAAGAGAATGAAGAACACAGAACATTCAGTCAGGTGGGTGCAGACTATTGACTGGTGGTTTAGTTCAACATCAGTCAGACCTTCTTCCCACCATCGCACGCTGGCTGTTTTTCTTTTTTCCCCGAGCTTCTCTCCCACAGACCTGATGTGGCAGCTATTACTGATATCCCAGTGCTTTCACAGCAGTGTGAACTCAATGTGGGTCTGCTCTTATTTGTCTGGTTTTGAGGGCAGACAAGGAAAATATCACGAGAGAGAAATTATGATATTCATTTCAATTAGGACGATTCCTCCTCGCCGTAATCTATCTTAGTCACCGTTCGTTTTCCCTCTGAAAACGAAACACGAGCTCTGAACTCGATATTGTATAATCTTGTACGGCCTCCAGATGAACCCTGCCCCGAGATAGAAATGAGTGGATGTGAACAAAAAAAAAAAAAAAAAAAAGAGGATTAAAAAAAAAAACTCATTTGGCACATTTGTTTCATAATCTTTCCAAGTCGTCGTGGACCTTACAGCCGTGCAGAAACGTCTACATATTAAAAAAAAAAATCTGACCGCTATTATTTTTGCGAAGAGAGAGCTGCACTCCTCCATCCTCCCATCCCTCCATCCAGGCTTCTCCTCCTCCTCCTCCTCCTCCTCCTCCTCCTCCTCGGCGCGAGACGTGTAATTTGTGTACATGGCCTCTGGTGTTGTTTTAGGCCGCGCTCCAAAGCCACTCTAAAAAGGTATGTGGCTTTGGCGGGGAGAATAAACAGCCACCTCATTTCATTCTCCCACGTCTCGGACGCTCGTCTCTGCTCCTCTCGACCCTGCCAGCTCCCCGGTCCAAAGAAAAGCACACATAAAACACGGCACTTTGGGGAAATCAAGAGGCGGAGGGCCGGGCTGGGACGGGGAGACGGGACGGGGAGACGGGACGGGGAGACGGGACGGGGCGGGCGGCTAAAAAAGGTTTGCAGAGACGAGCTCGCAGTTTAAACAGACCGCAACGCTGTAATAAAAAATAAAAAAAATACATATATATATCTCGCCGGTTCCAAAAGCATCCAGACAGATATGGGCCCCCTTAGATATTTGATTTCCAACATCTGTTAGATGTAAAACATTTTGTTGCTTTGCATCTGTGGTCTTTAGATGGGATGATTCTATTTGTGTCACAGGTCGTTCCTCAGTGGAAACAGCCCACCTCGTCCTTCAGGTTTTAAAGCTGCACCCAGCGAGATTTCTGTGAAAAAATATTGCAGCTGTGTTATCAGGATGAATCACAAAGTGGGGCTGCAGCAGAGCAGAAGGTCCCATCCTCACTAACTGAGATGCTGAAGATTCGCCTGGCTCCACGGGAAGAGACAAATCAAAACTCAGGAGTGAAATCCAATCTGTCCAAAATATAGTTCACCCGCCCAAAAAACTGTGTGGACTGCTCTCCTGTCGCTGGCTTTTCAAATGATAAAACATTTAAAAAAAAACATTTCACAGGATTACAAAGAAAGTTACGTCCCTAGTTGCCTTGTAATGAACAGAGATCAGGGCTGTGGATCACTATCTGCATGTTAGGGCACTAATACGTACGTCAGACATTTTTTGTTAGTGTCCGAATCCCAAAATGATATTGTGGAATGATTTTGAGGGCTCTACATATTTCCCACAATGCACTGTAATATCTAGTGAACAAGCCTGGTCACTAAAACGGTGAAAGTACCAAAATGCATTGCGAGTCTGTCGTCACCTGGCCGTTACCAAGCAACCAAGTTGTAACCCTTCTGTGGTTTTATAATGATGCATCCTCTTCTTCACCAAACCTCGTTTACTAATGCAAGTAAATACATTTTTTTTGGTACCAAAAAGATGTCAAGCTATTCTAAAGATGTTTTCTTTTAACTGCCAATTCATAACTAATTATAAATGCACGTTGTGTTATGCTAATTTGAGCTGGTTAACGCTAACATTAACATTAAGGTCTGTTGTTCAGGAAGGTATTTATCTCTAGCTGCAGGTTATACGGTACAGAGCTTATTGTAATGTGTTTTTTGTTAATGTCAGCTAGTGAGAATCCAAAACGTGAAGGAAACCGCTCACCTGGATTGGTGAAGTGTGAAAATAAACAGAAAAAAGAAGCCGCACACAACTCCGATGCATAGAATATTTATTCACCGACATAAGGTCGGAAAACTCCTATAGATGGGAACGTCGGTGAAAATTTCTTTCTGTTTAATGTCAGCTAGTGACACATATATGTTTGGCTTTGAAGGAATATTGGTAACTTGTCAAATGTTAGCTGAAACATTTGTTTATGCGACTGGTGAATGCAGACGCAGGTTGATGATGAATGATGAATTCAGTGTCCGAATTCACTCATTAATCATGCGTGATTTACCGCAAATTAGTGCACTAATAGAGCAGTGCTATATTGGGAAATACAAATGAGGGAATAGTGATCCATTCCGGCCACAGCATAGGCTTCTTTGTGATCTTGATTCTACAAGGAAGTTGTCAGGCTCTACATTAGTCTGAGTGTCATTTATTTATCTGTGCATTTCCCCACAATAATTAGCAACGGTAGTGATAATAGTTGCAAAATAGACACACACAGAGGACAAAACGACAACACAACATTTTTTTAGGGGATACAAAATTTGGCCTCATTTAAAAATGTTCTCTATTACCGTCAATTACAATACTCTATTACCGCAACTCTGTAATAAACTGACAAATTTGCATCTATTAGGATCATTACGGTAGCCTATGTGCAAGTGTAGCTCAAGGAAAGAGATTTGACGAACGTTGGCGAGTTATTTTATTGTCTCCAAGTTATTTTATTGACTCTTTTAACTTATCAGAACCACCATACAATAGTTCAACAAAATTTACAAATTAGCAGCTGTAGACAAGCCTGCTCAGCCAATCAAAAGCCCCCCTGCTTCACAGCTTTAGTCACTCCAGTGCCATTCTACTTCAGAGCCACCATGCTTTTCCTCTGAAGGTGATCCAGCCAGACAGCAGTCAGTTAACTCTTCAGGACTCTCTCTCTCTCTCTCTCTCTCTCTTTCTCTGTTTGCATGACTCCGACGAACCTGCCGTTACACCTCTGCCGGCGCCTCGGAGGGCAGAGAGCCGCGGCTTGACAAACGAGCGCCGACAGGTCCGCCGCTACCTGGCCCCTTCGCCGCCGCCTGTCAAACGCCGCCGCCGTCTCGGAAGCTGACGGGTGAGCGGCCTCCGGCACTTCGCGGCAAAGAAAAACAAAGATGCCAAACACGATCGACGGCAAACGCACAGAGCGCTTCTGTTGTCATGAAGAGGATGGGGGAGGTCGTCTGCGTCTCACCTGGTTAAGAGACGCTTAAGACGCTTGGCAGGCTCCATCACACGGCGGCGAGTGGGGGGGGGGGGGGGGGGGGGGGGCGATACCGCCTCGGGACCCGGAGAGGGGAAAGTGAACCGGTGAGCTCAGAGGACGAAGACGAGACAGACGAGGACGGGCCTTTTTACCCCCTGACAGACGACAGTTATCGAGAGGATTTGGGCCAAACATCTCAGTGTACTTGAAATAAAGAATATTAGAGTCAGCTGATATGAAAAGAAAATATAAAACCGACTGGAAAACCTGCAGTGAAATTTGATTTTCTTTGCACTTTTTTTATCCATTTAATTGTTCAGTTTTGGTTAATGTCAATGAATTCTTCATCTAAAGGCACTAATGTCTCCCAGAGTTTCTCTACTAATTGAATAGGTGTGGTGGGTCACTCAAAGAATTACATCAGTCTGGGTTTCAATGGAGAGTTTAAGTGTCACATGATGCTCCAAAATGCTGCTTCAGAGGCTTTTACACCCTGACAAGAAGACAATTTTAGGGGAAAACACTGAATACTTACATTTATTTGGCATAAAAAAGGTCAAATTTCGAGATCAACATTACCACAAAATATCGTCTATGAGCAATTTCAGTCTAGAAATATCGGTATCTGCCTTCAAAAAACCCATACCGGTCAAACCCAGACTGATATTGCGCAATTCATCACAAAATGCAGAATACCCACATGAAACAATCATATCACAAACGGCGCAATGCAAGAGTGACCAAGGAAAACACGATAATACACGTAGAAATTGCTCCCATAATCGCATTACAGAAGCCTGCATTGCTCTTGTTGGTAGACGGGCCGTGTTCCCGGCGGAGCTGACTGTACATCATGTGACAGTGAGGGGTCTATTTGTGTCACAGCAGGTTGGGGGGAAATGTCAGAAGCGAACACGTCTCCAGTTCCTGTTCACATGTATTAAACAAGAGGCAGGAGGGCTTTCTCCGCGGCGCCGGGGACCGCTGCCTCGCGCAAACGGTTCGTACCCAAGGAGTCGTATTCTTCCTCCCATCAGGATTGTTTGATTTTATAGTTGATTTGTCGCCTTTAATGGAAGGGTTTGCACTGCATACTCACAATCGGAATCATCTTTTTTCACCAGATGTCTCAGAAAACAAAAGTAGAAGAACGTACCTAAAGGGGTAGAAATGGTCATTGTTGAGTTCGGTACTGTATTAGGGTACGGATATCGCATATCCCATAGGCATTGGGGTCATGCTTGTACCCTTGTCACCTACAACTCTAAAGGAACCAGGGTTCAGGGGTTAATTCATGAATCAACTCATAAAGTTCAATTCAACTGAGGAATTGGAATTGAAAAAACCTACAGGAAACATAGTAGGAATTTCAAGATGTTGAATTTAATTCTGTGAAATTCCATGTTTTTTTGTAGTTTCTCACCACATATCTGACATTAGACATAGTGTTACACAGTATATTATCAATACTGAATATCATAAAATGTTAAAGGAACCTTTCAGCTGGTATTTGATGCAGAACATGTAATGGTAATCCATACATTATGACTGAAATGTTTGATATGTTGACCTGTCTTTTATTTGATTCATAATGTTTTGATATATAATGTTTAGTGAGTCGACAAACTCTCTTACTAGACTAGAGACTAGAAACCACAGACCAGACAAGACAGACTTGACACTACAGACAAGAGGCTAGACACAACAGAACATGTAATTGTAATCCACACATTATGATTGATTTTATTTGATTTATAATGTTTAGAGTCGAGACAAACTCTGTTAGAAGTGGAATTTCACGGAATTTCATGGAATTCAGTTCTGTTTCCTGTCTTTCCAATTCATTTCACATTCTGTTTCCTTACAGCTGGGTGACATTCGCATTTAGAGTTACCATGCATTCTCACTTCAGCTCATGAATGGACCCAAACCTGAAAGGAACAACTGTGTACCCCAAGTGACAAAAATGTACATGCTTGGATGCTTTGGTACAACATTGTACCCTTCCAAAAGGTACAGATATGTCTCTATTGAAGGTCCCACCTCAGCAGAAGGACCTTAAGAAGCACTAGTGAACCTGGGAGGGGTCTGTTTGGGTACAGAACTGGACCTGTACTGCACCCCTCTTTCTGACAGTGAAGTATAATAGCTGTACTGGAACTTGACTAGGCGGCATTGGTGCAGAGACGTAAACATGTTGCATAAAACCACAGAACACACTGACATGCATCTGAGAAGTACTTGATTCCTGTCTGGCAGGTCGTGTGTTCCCCCTCTCTCTCGGAGCTGCCAGCGTACGGTAAACCAAGCGCACCTCACGCTGTTCAAACATCAGAAACACACACTCAAAACACACATTTTCCCCTTTGCGTTTGTTATCCGGCCGCGGCGGCGAAGAAACAAGGTGCGCGGTCTAATATGAAAAAACGGAAAAGCAATCATGCAACAGCATCTGGAGGGAGATCGAAACGTTAAAAGCCTTTTATAAACCCCTAACAGATTCAACCATTGTTCTCCAGATGCCAGTTAACGAAGCCAATTGAGATTTTAGGCATTTCTGAACAACACAAGGTATTTAACGCCGGCGTCTCCCTCCCTCCTCCCTTACACTTATTGTTTTCCCTTTGATGGAATTTTCTTCAAAGCGCGCCTCTTTAACGTCGGCGGATCATCCGGCTCGGCCCCCTCGTTTTTCAGATCTCTCGTTTTTTTTTTTTTTTCGGCGTTACCTCCTCATTTGCGTGCCGAGGTGCTTTACCTTTAGGAAAAGAAACATCAGGGTTTATTAACGGCGAGGAAAAAAAACAGGAGGATCTCACAGACACACTCCCCGGGAGACTAAACAGAACAAGAAATAACATGAGCGGTGCGTATTAATGTATGCCCTTTGATGTCTGGCTCGCACAGTCCTGTAGCACCATTAACATTTTAACTGAAACATCACATTTGTCAGAACTAAATTGTGCATCTAAGACTCGGGGTTGAGAGAAGACGTACGTGTCTATCACAGAGTTGGAGGAGAGAGAGCAAAAAGGCCCAATTAGAATTGTTTTTTGAACTGGAGCAGAAAACCCAACGAGTGTGTAGAAGTGTGTGTGTGAGAGAGAGTGTGTGTGTGTGTGTGTGTGTGTGTGTGTGTGTGTGTTCAAAAAGGCAGATGAGGAGGCCTGCTGGAAAACGCTCGCATGACACATTAGCTTAGCTCCCTCTAGTGTTGAACTGGTGTGCCGGCACCTTTTCACAAACCATCCACAACCCCAGAAACTGCACTTGAAAATGAATGTACAAATACAGTGTTTGGAATGAACAATTTGTCCAAAATGCAACATATTTTAGTCTAAATTAAAAAGTAAAGCTGATGGGAGGATTTTGTAGGGGTAAGGGATAATCAAGGATCACTTATAACCATTGATTACTTGATATATATATACTTATTACCAATAATATCTCATATAAGGGTCAAAGAGCCTTATCACCTGCACTAGTGAGGTTATTTTTTTTTGAGGGAATACTGTGTGTTTTTACTGTTTTGTGTATTACAGTCAGGGTTGGAATGGGTACATTTTGGCTGGCTGTATCGTCTTTTTCTAGCCTATACCAGTCAATCAATGCCAATAGTCTGAACCTCTTTGGTTGTGTGTTCTACTTTTTTGATAAGTTTGCCTACTTTACCAGGCAGGCAACTTGTCTAGTTAAATAGTGAAAAAGGGGGTGGTGAATTTTGAAATTTAGTCACTGTAGCTGGTGGTTGAAAAATCGAATCTGTGTAATGTAAGACAAAAGCATAAAAACTACTAATACTACTGGTTGCAAAAACTCTAATTTTCAAATATTTACAGTCATGTCTGAGCAGGGTGAAGGTCTCTTTGAGTCTTTTATCAAATGTCAAATTGTGAGGAGAACTTGTGACTAATATCTGAATCTATGGCACTAAGATGTATCTGAAGGAAGGCAGAGACGATATATAACCTACTGATGCTTCTGACTGATAAGCGTTTTTCAAGGCTGATACGATACAGTTATTTTTAGATTGAAGCTGCTGATAGCCGATATTTTGTGCCGACATCCACTATCTTTAAATTTGACCATTTTCATATCAATTAACTCCAACAAGAAATTACAAGGATTCAGTGTTTCCCTGCAGAAATGTATTCTTGTCCGGGTGGAAAAGCTTTTGAAACAGCATTCAGACCACTGGACACTAAAACTCTCCATTAAAAGCCATATGAATTAAATATATTTTAGATGGGTTAGCAGCTCCCCAAGGCAGAATGAGGCAGGTTTTACTGGCAGGTTTTACAGACTGACACCCTGACGCTGTTGAGTAAAATCAGATCCTCACCTTTCTCATAGTGGGCAACAATGACAGGCTCGATATATTAATGCTCGATACATTAATCTAGCAATACTTCTGACCACTAAAACTACAAGTTTGTAGCAAGAAGTAAAGTATGAGCAAGAGAAAAATGTCTTTGGCAAAGGATCAAATATAAAATTAGGAGAGAAATTGCAGCTATAATACCCGATTCCACAGTGCATTACAATGTGTCTGAAGGAAGACTTAATAGTTAAGCTACTGATTCTACCCTCGACTGATTCTTTTTAATTTACAGTGAAGTCTGAGCAGCGTGAAAACCTCCCCGAGTTCCTGATCTTCAACATACGATCCAATGCCATCGAAACTGCAGCAGAAATCTTGGCTGTAAGACCTGAATCTCTGGTCCATCACAGTGTATCTGGAGAGGAAAAACTGTGTCACATCATAAGCACATACTGTACTAACGCTGCTCCCAGTTTGCCGGTCTAGGCAGGATGAAAATCTGTAAGTAATCTCACTCACAAATATTGTCAAAATGTAAGGCGAGCGGCCCTCAGAGCTGCCAGTTAACGTTAAACGAATCCATTCAGTCTTCTGCACACAAAACCCAAAATGTAATCATTCACCAATCACGCTCAAAGGCAAAGTGCCACTTGAATGGGAACACAGGCCGTGTTCAGTGGGTAATATTTGGCAATTAATCACTTGATTAATACGGCCTTAAACACACAAAGAGACAGTGACAAATTCTGTTAGCACGTTTGCGATCCCGAAAACGATAATTGTCCAATGAACGTCTCATTTGTCAAAAAATGGAGAGGCAAAGCTCCCAGTTCACTTCATAAAATAATACTGTCATAATAGTGACATGTTTTGGGGTTTTTTTGTTTTTTTTGTCTGTTTTTTTTAAACATGGCAGCTCTACACATCCCATTAGTAAACCAAGATCATTCCTTAAGAAACTAAGGTGATTCCTTAAGAAACTAGGGTCATTCCTTGAGAAATTAGGTTAATTCCTTAAGAAACTAAATTCATTTCTCAAGAAACTATGGTCATTTCTTAAACTAAGGCCATTCATCCAGAAAATAAGACCATTCTCCCAGAAAGGTCACTCTTTAAGAAACCAAGGTAATTCCTTAACAAACAAAGGTAATTCATCAAGAAAGTAACTTCATTCCTTGATAAACTAAGGTCATTCCTTAAAAACTGAGGTAATTCCTTGAGAAACAAAGGTAATTCCTTGAGAGACTAAGGTCATTCCTTAAAAACTAAGGTCATTCCTTGAGAAACAAAGGTAATTCATTGAGAGACTAAGGTCATTCCTTAAAAACTAAGGTCATTCCTTAAAAACTAAGGTCATTCCTTGAGAAACAAAGGTAATTCATTGAGAGACTAAGGTCATTCCTTAAAAACTAAGGTCATTCCTTAAATACTAAGGTAATTCCTTGAGAAACTAAGGTAATTCCTTGAGAAACTAAGGTAATTCCTTGAGAAACAAAGGTAATTCCTTGAGAGACTAAGGTAATTCCTTGAGAGACTAAGGTCATTCCTTAAAAACTAAGGTCATTCCTGAAAAACTAAGGTAATTCCTTGATAAACTAAGGTCTTTGCTCAAGAAACTGTCTTTTCATGTTTGTGACAAGCTACTCTCGATGTTTTATTATAATGTTCTCAGTTCTTCCCTCATTTGCTGTAGAGGAAACCGATCAAAACTGGAAAGATCTTAAAAGCCAGTTCAACTATTGGATGTGATCTTGATTCACTAAATGTGCTGTACAACAGGAGATCTGTGTTTAGATTTCAGAGTATCCTGGACAACACAGATCAGGCAATTCATCATGAACTGATTCAACACAGAAGCCGTTTCAGCAGAACGTTTATACTTCCCAGAACGTCTTCGGAGAAATTCAGACGCTATTTGTTCCCAGTGCAATTTAATTTTAGAAAGATAATGATGGATTTTTGCCTGATCTGTCTGCTTAGTAAAGACCTGGATGGTTGTGGATGTATGTGCTGCTTTGGTTTGTGTTTGGTACTGTGACTTGAATCACTTTTGATGTTTCTGTAAGAAATAAATAGGATTAGTACAGTACTTCTACCACTACCAGAGGTGTGACCAAGTCAACTTTGCTCAAGTCCCAAGTCTCAAATCAAGTCCAAGTCAAGTCCATGTCATTAATGTCAAGTCTCAAGTCTAAATGTAGAGTCTCAAGTCTAAATGTAAAGTCAAATCAGAACAAATCAAGAGTCCAGTATCAATTTAATATCTTAAAGAAAACTAAATATCTAGGACTTTTCAATGCAATATGGTTTTAATAGGATAAAAACTTGGTAAGAGCATCATGAGTTTGATTTCTATAATCAGTTTCAACTTCAATAAATTCAATCATTCCATACAAATTCAGAAAACAGAATTTAAATTCAGTCGTCTGCTGGAACAAATCTCATCACTTTCAATCTGAGTCATTTACACAAACACAAGATCTCAAGTCAAGACTTTAGGAAATTAAACGTGTTTTATCAAGCAATGTCACAGCTGATGGCATCGTAAGAAATAAAGACACAGTGACAAACACTCAGCCGGTATCATGGGATCACAAGATAGGAAAGATACAATGATAGGAAGATGTACTTGTGATATCAATATGCAGTGATTATATTTCACTGATTACACGAAGTGCTGTATTACTGTTCGGTCAACTCTCAAAAATATTACTACTGAACATTATTATATTATATTCATATTACATTTTTCTGCTCATATTGTTCTTTGCTGTGTCCCATTACTATTTGCAGCTGCAGCGATCGTTAAAGTTAGATTTTATCGTCAGAAGAACTCAACAGAACCAAATGTTTTGCTCTATAAAGTTAAAAATCAGCTTGTTTCTCAAACATTTTTCAGCTGTACATCCCTCACTCAATATTCTGTAATATACAAGATGCAGCCCCATTTGTTGTCCTGACAGAAATTGTTCTCCATCGAGGACCACGTTGGAAAAAAGTGTTTAAGATCACTTTTACCCGTTATCTTCTGGGACGTACTATTGCCCGTACTTTTATACCCAATAAAGTCAATCAATCAATCAATGAATCAATCAGTTTGCAAGGCCCCCACACAAACACAGTACATGTTGCGAACAGATTACGTTCCTCCTCCAGTAAAGGATTCTGGTCCAGCGGCAGGAACTGGACCGGACATTTTCCCCTGTTGGGTCACATGAAAAGCTTAGCTAATGCTTCAGTTTAGCAGCTGAAACACATTTCTCTCACTTCTCTCACATCGTGCTCATTTCACAAAATTTGCTTTGGTGTTTTACACTCAATGGCCCAACGCACTGTAACAACAAAGACACTCACTGTGGACTGCAGCTTCTTATTCCTTCTACCTTCTTATATTTATTATTCCAAACAAACTGCTGTTGTCGTTGCTCCAAAGCGAACCTGAGGAAGCAGCTAGTGAAACGCGTTGTTCACTCCTTTTATAAGGCTATTTTACAAATGCTATAAGAAAAATAAAGATGTGAGTATATAGTCAGCAAATATAAAAGCTTTCTCTTCCTTTTCATTTCCATTATTTCCATTTTAAAACATCATGAAATTCCCTGAGACCGACCGGGCCGACCAATTTAACACAAATACAAAACCAGCACCAAAAAAACTAGCAAAACACTGTTGTAAAGCGTGACCATGGTCCAGTGTGTGACAGCATATTGTAGTGCAGTGCAGGAGACTCCAGTGTGTGTCTGTGTGTGTGTGTGTGTGTGTGTGTGTGTGTGTGTGTGTGTGTGTGTGTGCAGATGAAGGGCTGGAGCCGAGGGCCGGCCAGGCGGCGCGGCGGCCCAGAGAGGAGCGCTGGGAGCTGGGGGCCGCCGAGCCCCGGGTTCCCCTGGTGCCCCCCTAATGAGCCTCACTGCTGCTCCCAACATGAGCCTCGCTTCTCAAGAACATCACACACTCCGAGAGAAAGAGAGAGAGAGAGAGAGAGAGAGAGGGAGGGAGGGAGGGAGAGAGAGAGAGAGAGAGAGAGAGAGAGAGAGAGAGAGAGAGAGAGAGAGGGAGGGAGGGAGGGAGAGAGAGAGAGAGAGAGAGAGAGAGAGAGAGAGAGAGAGGGAGAGAGAGAGAGAGGGAGGGAGAGAGAGAGAGAGAGAGCTTTTTTCATTTTGCACAGCTGTAGCATAGCAGGAATACAACTTCAAGAACATTACACACTCCGAGAGAGAGGGAGAGAGTGTGTGTGTGTGTGTGTGTGTGTGTGTGTGAGAGAGAGGCACACAGAAATATGCATGCATACACACACATTTGCATATGAGTACCAGGCTCAGATACACACATATACACACTCATACATGGATGCAAAAATAGAGTCTATTTCTCTCTTCCACACACACACTCTCTCTTCTTGAAGCTGTATTCCTGATATGCTACAGCTGTGAGAAGTGTGTATGTGTATGTGTGTGTATGTGTGTGTGTGTGTGTGTGTGTGTGTGTGTGTGTAAGATAGAGAGGGGTAATATGCATGCATAAACACACACTTCCATGTCAGTGCCAGACACACACACACACACACACACACACATTTCTCACAGCTGTAGCATAGCAGGGCTGCAGCTTTAAGAACATTACACACCCCGAAGAGTGTGTGAGATAGGAACATGTGTAGCAACATGCACACATACATGCTTTACACACACACACACACACACACACACACACACACACACAAGCAGCAAGCACATCATGCATGCAGTATCACACAGGCATGGATGCATAAATGCAGAATCTCTCTCTCTCTCTCTCACACACACAATATAGGACACAGATGCAAAAACAGAGTCAGTCAATCTCTCTCTCTCTTTCTCCCTCTCTCTCTCTCTCTCTCTCTCTCTAACAGGAACCTATGCGGCTCGCCCCACGCAGGCCATCTCTAACCATCTCGACGGCTTCCTTATCCACGACGGCGGTGAATAAGATTTCCAACAATTACCAACACTTACACGCCGACGGCCGGTAATGTCTTCTCCGAGAAGCAAACAAATTGAATTCGTTTTTTATTCCAGTCAAAGAAATCAACTTCCCGTAATTACCCCCCGAGAACGGCAACCAAAAAAAAGAGAAAGAAAGAAAGAAATTTGCAAACTGTATCATTTTTTTTTTTTTTTTGCCGACCATTTCGACTAATGATATTGTAATAAGATGCCTCGCGATGGAGTGGGAATGGAAAACGTAATTACATGCATTAGTTTATCTAAGCGCTCGTACCGTCGCAGATCCATCAGTTTTTCAGAGCTCATCTGGAAGCCCATGCATCACTGTCAGGCGCCGTTTGACGGGGGGGGAAAACGTGTTCATTTGTTAGCCTCGTTTAAAAGATGGCGCCTCAGATTCACTTAGGCCCGGACGGAGCGGAGCGGTTATGACAGCGCCATTACAAAAACGCCACACACCAAAAAAAAAAAAAAGAGAGAGACAGAGAGAGAGAGAGAGAGAGAGAGAGAGAGACGGTGCACTCTGCTGCGGCTTGGCAACTTCATCAGCCTCTGCATTAAGGTGATTACAGCCAATGGGAGCGGCCCGGGTCGTGTTGTGTGTGTTAATGACAGGATGATAATATATTACCAGCTACTTTACCTGTTCTAGTGTTATTTAGTGAGGCTCTGTGTGGCTCAATACCAATATTTCTGCACTGAAGCTAGCTGCCGATGTTCAATATCTTCAAAAAATTAAAAAAAAATATTCAGTGTTTCCCCACAGAGTTTTCTTCTCATCAGGGTGGAAAAGCATTTAGAGCATCATGGGACACTAAAACTCTCCACTGAAACCCAGACTGATGAAACTCTTTTAGTGTCAGCAGCTCTTTGAAAAGGCAGGGAGACCCAACAGACCTGTTCAATGGTAGGAGAAACTCTACCACTGAATAGTAGAGTTTCTTCTTTTAAAATTAAGAATTAATTAAAAAATCAAATGTCATGTCAGGATTTCCAGGCTGTTTTTCCAGAGGTGGGCGACCCTGACTGGCCGATATCTGATATTTAATAAAAGCCAGATATCAGCTCCATATATATCAGTCTAACACTTGTAGTTCCAGTCCCTGTGTAGCGAGAGCAAGGCACTAACACTGCCAGGGTTGCAGGTTCAATTCCCACTAGGGCCAGCGATGCTAAAAAAAACAATGTAAGTACTGTATTGTTTAAAGTGTTAAAGATATTTTAACAGTGTTTTCTTTGTGCTGCTGATATTCACCAGGACAAATTCCTGCACTTTTACTGTACTTTACTGTACTTTCCGATTAGAATGATTCTATTCCAGTCCCATCTATCTCTCTGGTTTGATTACAGTGTTGCTAGTGGCAAAAAAACAACACAAAATAAGAGTTTCCAAAGATAAAAGTTGCATTGGGAATAACTGTTTGTCTTGTTTCTAAGAGAACAGGCTCCCTCCTCTCCTCCTGTGATTGGCCGCCATCACCTCCTGCCGCCGACCTTTGACCTCTTGCACTCTCCTCTGTTGGGGGAATATGTGACGTAGGCTCAGACAGACAGACCGGGCAGATATTGGCCTTTTACTAAAAAATGAGACACGTCCGCCCAAAGAGATCATTCCAGTGCGGTGTGGGAGTCAAGCCACAGCAAAAATTAATTTGTATGGGTTTCAGTGGAGAGTTGTAGTGTCAAATCGAATCATTTTCAACCCGAAAAAGCTCATTGAAGCTCATTGAAGCAGCTGATTTGGAGTGAAAACCTGAAAACTGTTGGGCCTCGATGGCACCGGATTGAAAACCACTGATTTAGACCAGCAGGTGACACGACAACTCTCCACTGAAACCTACAGAAAATGATTTGTTTTTGCAGTAGGACGGGATCCAGATCATATTGGGATGATTTCTCTGGTCTAAATGCTGTTTCAGAGTAAAATTCTGGAGGAAACACTGAATACTTTGTCGATTTTGGATTTGTTTTGGCATGAAAAACAATCAAAGTTTGCAGCTTCACCCAAAAAAATATCAGTATTGTTTTCAGCCTTCAAAAACCTGCATCAACTGAACTGGAGTGTGAAATATACTTTTAGTTAAATTAAATTTGTCCTCTCCTGTGAAATCCGGGACTCAACGTTTGGGAGTTTCAAAGGGCATTTTGACTAAAGTTACCAACCCAATCTCCACATTTCGCTACGTTTTAGTAAGAAAACCCACTAATTTGCTAATTGAATAACCTTTTAGAAGCTGAGTGGCCTTTGGGTAACTGATGACACAATTAAAGAGTGGAGGTTCTTCAGTAAATTGTGCTTTAGCGGCGGGTGAGGAACGCGGCGCGGTGTGTTCTGCGGTGCTACGGGACGCCATTACGCTCCCCGGTCACCGTCTCTCAACTCTTAATGGACATTAAACACGGAGACGAAGAAATACACGAGGGCAATTGAGTTAGCGGGCACTTACTGGCTGCAAGCCCCCGCCCATACATTTGCCTAAGAACACATAACTGTCACAAAATTACACGTCATTACTGAGCAGATCGTATGGATTCCACTTATTGTTGCTTAATGGCTCTCTTTTTAAAAAAAAACACGGTTAAGCCGGTGTTTAAAGATAATGCTGAGGAGGATGTTGGGGGTGTCGTCTTCTTGCCCCCAACCCCCCCCCCGCTACGCCACACACACCCTACACACACACACACACACACACACACACACACACACACCATCCACTCTCCTTCCAGTGAAAAGCAAGAATCTCGCTTATTCAATTACATTTCAAACCTCAATTTCCGTTTGCAATCGGCTCGTTAGGGCTGGCGGCTTGAAAGGCAGCCATTAATGACACACACACACACACACACACACACACACACACACACACACACACACACACACGTTGAAGGGCTACTTTCACCGGGGCTTCGTGTCCAAGAACGGCCCGTCTCAACCGCAGCCAGGAGAGGAGCTGCAGCCAGGAACAGCTGCAGCTCAGGAGTGGGGGGAAACCGCCCCCTGCTGGCCGAGAGAGGGGCAGCAACGCTTTGAAGGCTTTCACTCCAGAACAATCAACTGAAGAGGCTGCAGGTTTTTTATTCCAAACCCCCGAAAAAACACAGGAATGTCTGCGTTCACGAAATATGTTTAAATGGTCAGTGAATGCACAGCAGCAGGCAAAAAAAAAGTGTGGGGAAACTAAAACTAAACTGAAAAACTACAAACCTAAATAAGCATTTAAACATATTTTGTGAGTGCAGACGTTCCTCTTTTTTTATTCTTGTAAAGCGGTGTTGTTGATAACTAGGTGCAGGTGACAGTGACAGTATAGTACATAATGTGGTGCAGTGATTCTCAACCTTTTTCATATCAAGGACCACAATTTAGTCCAGTAATTTAGTCCACATTTGGGCCACGGACCTCCATTTGATGGGATATTGCCTCTCGGATCCAAATATGAGAATATTTCATTGTTAGATATCATTTTGTCCAGAATTCCCTGACAGAAAGAAACTATGATCAGAACAGTCATCTTCCTACATTCTCTAACTGTGTTCACTTCTTGTAAATTAAATACGTTTAACAATTCATCAATTTGCTCGGGACCCTCTGGAAACCCCCTCAAGGACCCCTGGTGGTCCCCGGACCCCACGTTGAGAACCACTGGTGTAGTGGACTTGGGTCTGCCGAGTCTGGGCAAAGAGGGTGTGTGTTTCTGGGATGCTGGAATACACTGTTGAGCCTTCTTGACGTGTCGTGGGCCGAATTCAATGAAACACGGGTGAAGGAGGAGTCCACAGTGATTTGTCTAAACTCACTACACTCTGTAACTAGAGCAGGAAGCTGGTGAATGCTGGTGAATGTCTTATGGCAAGGCAAGGCAGCTTTATCTGTAGAGCACATTTCATACACTGAGGCAATTCAGAGTAATAAAAAGGTACAGTAAAGGTAAAAAAGAATTACAATTAAAAAGTGCAAAAGCATAGGGGACCATTGGGATTGATAATGGAACGACCATATGCTTTTATTTTTAGATAAATAATATGGATATCTTTCTGTATATTGGACTGAATATGTGTGTCTATGTAAGGTGAACTTGTATATAGCCCATGTTTAGTTTTGTTTTGATATGTTTGTGTTATTTACGTTAGTTATTTTCAGTATTGTTATTATTATTATTTTCATTATCTCAATTGTAACCCCTTGTAAAGGAAACTGTCAACCTATGTTGAAATATTTTTGATGTAAAAGGGGATGTGAGAAATAACCAAATAAAAAAATAAGTTTTAAAAAAAAAAAAAAAGTGCAAAAGTACAGACAAGAGATCCACAAGATAAAAGACTTAAAAAGTAAACTAGTGCAGTTCAAATCAAGTGAAATAGAAAGATAAAAGAAAAGACAGTGCAAGAGGATTAGAAAAGTACAGAGCCCGGGAGTGGCCATTAGGAGAGAAAAAAAGTTAAAAGTCCACGATTTACTGTAACGTGCATCAGGTTTTAGTTCATCTGTGCGCACGAGATACAAGTCGTTCCCTCGATTTCCTTAAACTGTGCAGTTTAGGAAAAAAATGCAACTTAAAAGGAACCTTTTAGGTATTGCAGATAGGCCCAGTAAGGATTTGGTATGTTAATATCCATTGTCTGTTTATACTGAATAGGCAAATCCCCCAAATATTGCAACATATTTATCCACTTAACCTTCAGGCCATGTAAACACAATCAGGTGCTGCAACACACCCAGGACAGGCCACATTTAAACATAATCACCAATATGTGCACTGACTCTTTATAAGCTCGTGAATGCTCATGTATTATATCGAGAGCGTGATATCACTATTTCGAGGACACGTTTTGGCAATTCGCACGTAAAGAGGAAATCGAGGGAATGAATTATATCTTGTGTGCACGAATAAACCAAAACGAGAGCTCGAATTGCATATCGTCGCTCCGTAGTTTAAAAAAAAAGTTTCTAAATATCAAAAAAATGACTACAAAGAGCAGTCTGCTGACGATGTCTTGATTTACCGGTCTTAGAGCTCTGATTTAAGAATCCAAGAGTCTTAATTTGATTAAGAAGTCTGCGGGACTTTCCCCTCATCTCTTTCTTCCTGGCACTTCTCTATCATAGATAAGTATTCTAGAAACAGGAATATGTTGTTATTGGAGCAGTATGGCCTTTGCATCCCTTTACCATTGGCTGCTTATCATCATCAAGGAACCTGGGGGCCTCATGACAGAAAAAAAAAACTATGTTCTTGTCCTATCTTATCTTAAGTTTCAAAGATGAACCTCTATTTGTATAAGACACGGGTTAATTCAGTTCAAGGTATTCCACAGAATACATTACTCCAATGACAGACTAGCTAAAATCTACCCATCTGTTAACCCCACCTGCCCTAGATCCTGTCCCTCCCTAGTCAATTTCTGGTCCTCCGTATTGGACTGCCTTTCAGTTCTATGTAACACACCTCTTGAACCCGACCCACTCACCACCATCTTTGGAGTAACACCAGTGGAAACTCATGGCGCACAAATGCACAAAAGAAAGCAATAGCATTTAGTAGCTTCATAGCACGCAGATTCATTCTCATGAATCGGAAATCCAACAAACAAGAGATCTCCTTCAAGAGATGGATACAGGAGGTGTTGTCCTTGCTCCAGCTTGAGAAAATAAGACATACACTGAGCGGGGTCCTATGACGAGTTTACTAAAGTATGGTCCCCATTTATTGAATATGTAAAGGAACTGACCCTCTGACCCTTTCCTTTACTTTTTCTTCTCTCCCCTAAATGTTTGCTAATCTGCCTAATTTAAGTTATTCAGTTATTCAGTCTCTTATTGAGTCCTAAAATCATAATTTTCTCAAAATAAGTGGAAAAAACCTGCCAATGCGGTTTGATAATTTCACTTGTTTCTAATGCAAATCGACTTGTTTGAAGAATTTAGTAGAATCAAGAGTCATTTTCTTGACAGCAGTGCAGTGATCTGCCTTATTCTGACTGGTTTCAACAGACTGACTTGTTTCATTTCTAGAAAACTCCTGAAACAAGTGAAGCTGCATTGGAGACAAGTGGAGTTATCTCTCCTCACTGGCAGAATGTTTCTCTCGGTTTAAGAAAATTATGATTTTAGGACTCAATATTGGACTAAAGGAGATTTTTTTTGCAGTGTAAATATCATCCTAAACTGAGATACTAAGATTTTCATCCAGAGGTTTATTTCCTCATTACAACCACTGAAAATCATTCTGGATAATGTTAAACTATAACTATAACTATATCACTATATGATATTAACTATATAGAGGATTTGCTACCAGGAACATCTGCAGCCTGTAAACTTGGATAAAAGACAGACTTGAGGTAGAGGAGGTGTGTGTGTGTGTGTGTGTGTGTGTGTGTGTGTGTGTGTGTGTGTGTGTGTGTGTGTGTGTGTGTGGATCCATTTCAAAGATATCAAAAATTAAGGTGCATTTGGTTTAATTCGCCTTGCAGGTGGTGCTATCACTTTTGATGTGCATCTTATTTAACTGCAGTATCCAAGACATCTTAAAAAAAGAAATAAATAAATAAAAAATGGTGATGCGCTGCTTCTTCCCCTTTTTAATCATTTATTTTTAATCTGTATTTATGTCTTTTGATATCTGCAAAACACTTGGGGATGAACCTCATGAATCTCACTTTGAGCCGGTCGTTCAGAGACAGACATCCATCAGTCAAAACCTGCCAATCGACTTTGGAAAAAAAGAAATTATCCGCTTAAGTTCATCATCCAGGTGTCATTCCACAAAACCGGTACGATCTGGACTTTGACATTTTTAGATTTTTTTACCAAAATGTATTACTTTTCTGAACACCCCATAACATTAAGGACATATTTAACTTATTTTCCCACCTCAGGCATCAAATCCCTATTATTGTTGGTCATTATTTTATGATATGGACACTATTAGTCTTCAACCCCGTTATGGACACTATGGAAGCTGTCTGAATATGATTATAATATGTATTTGTAATGAAATCAACATTTTCCTATTAATCAGATGTCCCTCACACTAATTCAATAAAAATTACATAAAATCTCACACTTTTGTTATACTAAAGCCTGAAATGGACACTTTTTGTGACAGCGACCTCATCATTTCTGATCAAAGATGTGGTTTAACTTCAGAATATGAACTAAAATCAATTGCTCTAGACAATTCAGACAGAGTTCAACAAACATTAAATTACTTTTTTCATAAACTTAAAAAAAATAATAATTAATAAAGCAGAGACTGCAGCATCCACAAGTGTTCACATTCTGTCAGCTAAGCAGTGAAGTGACCTGCTGTGTTTTCCTAAAGTCCCGTCATCTGTTTTCATTTAGTGCCATCAGTCACTGTTGGAAGAGCAGGTGTAACGTTTTATCCCCAAAAGGGCGGATATCTCATTTTGGAATGGAAATCTTCCGAGTGTTTTTTTTTTTTTTTTTTTGGCAGCTTCTCTTGCATGATTCATGAAAGGCCGGTAGAGGGCTAATTGTTCAAATTAATTTGCGTAAACGACTAAGCAAGAGATAACAGAATTACATCTGCACTTCCCTGGCACGGGTTCAACAGCGCCGGGCCTCGACAGCCAGCTGCTTCAAGACAGCATCCCTGCCAGAAATTAAAAGCCACAAAACATTAATTAATAGACTTTTTGTTACGTTAATTTGCACCAAAAGGTTTAAGAAGAGCAAGGAGAGGAGGGGTGGGGGGGGGGGGGTTGGGGACGCAGCACACAGAAGCAGGCGCTGTGCATAATTAGAATAAATTAGTTTGATGCAACATTTTGAAAAAGGTTTAAAAAAAAAAAAGGTGTGGGTTAAAAAAAAAAATTTCAAAAAAGGAGGAGGGAAGTGAAGTTTCTGACAAGCCCATTAATCACTGCTGTAATGCAGCCGCTACAATTAGGAGGATGAAGCCGCTCTCTCTCTCTCTCTCTCTCTCTCTCTCCCTCCCTCTCTCTCCCTCTCTCTCTCTCTCTCTCTCTCCCTCCATCAGCCTGTCAGCGGGCGAGCGGGCCGTCCGTCCTTGAGACCCGGGGAACAGCCGGGCCGAAACCCCCCCCGGACCGCCGGGACTTCTGGGAGCGCCGGGACGCAGCCAGCCAGCAGGATGTAGGTCCATCAATCTCCCGCTCCTCCTCCTCCTCCTCCTCCTCCTCCTCCTCCTCCTGCTGCTCGTCCCAAACGGAGGGAGCGGCCCGTAGACTTTGCGCTTGTCAATTTGGAGCGTTATCTACACGCTAGAGGCTAATGAGGCGTCCCAGACCGCCGGTGTCCAGGGTGTAAATGATCTTAACTAGCTCTCTGTCTGCTGTCAGGAGGGGGGGGGGGGGTAAGGGATGGGAAGGGATGGAAGAGAAGGGACAGCATGGGATGAGATGGGAAGGCACGGGACGGGACGGGAGAGAAGGGAAGGGAAGAGAAGGGAAGGGATGGGATGGGACAGGAAAGGAAGAGAAGGGATAGCATGGGATGAGATGGGAAGGCACGGGATGGGACGGGAGAGAAGGGAAGGGAAGAGAAGGGACGGGACGGGACGGGACAAGAAGGGATGGGATGGGAAGAGAAGGGAAGGGATGGGAAGAGAAGGGACGGGATGGGAAGAGAAGGGAAGGGAAGAGAAGGGACAGGAAGGGACGGGAAGAGAAGGGACAGGATGGGATGGGATGGGATGGGATGGGATGGGGCGGCAGGGAAGGGAAGGGACGGGACAGGAAGAGAAGAGAAGGGAAGAGAAGGGACGGGATGGGAAGAGAAGGGAAGGGAAGAGAAGGGACGGGATGGGATGGGATGGGAAGAGAAGGGAAGGGAAGAGAAGGGATGGGATGGGAAGAGAAGGGAAAGGAAGAGAAGGGAAGAGAAGGGATGGGACGCGAAGGGAAGGGAAGGGATGGAAAGCGACGGGAAGGGAAGAGACGGGAAGAAAAGGGACAGGAAGGACGGGAAGAGAAGGGACGGGATGGGATGGGATGGGATGGGATGGGATGGCAGGGAAGAGAAGGGAAGGGATGGGACGGGACAGGAAGAGAAGGGAAGGGAAGAGAAGGGACGGGATGGGAAGAGAAGGGAAGGGAAGAGAAGGGACGGGATGGGAAGAGAAGGGAAGGGAAGAGAAGGGACGGGATGGGAAGAGAAGGGAAGGGAAGAGAAGGGACGGGACGGGATGGGATGGGAAGAGAAGGGAAGAGAAGGGATGGGATGGGAAGAGAAGGGAAGAGAAGGGATGGGACGCGAAGGGAAGGGAAGAGAAGGGACGGGATGGGAAGGGAAGGGAAGAGAAGGGACGGGACGGGATGGGAAGGGAAGGGACGGGATGGGAAGAGAAGGGACGGGAAGAGAAGGGAAGGGAAGAGAAGGGACGGGATGGGAAGAGAAGGGAAGGGAAGAGAAGGGACGGGATGGGAAGAGAAGGGAAGGGAAGAGAAGGGATGGGACGGGAAGAGAAGGGAAGGGAAGAGAAGGGACGGGATGGGAAGAGAAGGGAAGGGAAGAGAAGGGACAGGATGGGAAGAGAAGGGAAGGGAAGAGAAGGGACGGGATGGGAAGAGAAGGGAAGGGAAGAGAAGGGACGGGATGGGAAGAGAAGGGAAGGGAAGAGAAGGGATGGGACGGGATGGGATGGGAAGAGAAGGGAAGAGAAGGGATGGGATGGGAAGAGAAGGGAAGAGAAGGGATGGGACGCGAAGGGAAGGGAAGAGAAGGGACGGGATGGGAAGGGAAGGGAAGAGAAGGGACGGGACGGGATGGGATGGGAAGAGAAGGGAAGAGAAGGGATGGGACGCGAAGGGAAGGGAAGAGAAGGGACGGGATGGGAAGGGAAGGGAAGAGAAGGGACGGGACGGGATGGGATGGGAAGAGAAGGGAAGAGAAGGGATGGGACGCGAAGGGAAGGGAAGGGATAGAAAGCGATGGGAAGAGAAGAGACGGGAAGAGAAGGGACAGGAAGGGATGGGAAGAGAAGGGATGGGATGGGACGGCAGGGATGGGAAGAGAAGGGACAGGAAGGGACGGGAAGAGAAGGGACGGGATGGGAAGAGAAGGGACGGGAAGAGAGGGGAAGGGAAGAGAAGGGACGGGTTGGGATGGGATGGGACGGTACGGGACGGTACAGTACGGGACGGGACGGGACGGGATGGGACGGGAAGGAAGGTACTCCATGTGCTTTCTTCTTCTTCCAAAAAGCCTGTTTTCGGGGTCGGCAGGTGAACAGCTTCTGGTCCTGTGCAGGACAGTGGGCGGAGCAAAGCACCAACAGCCAGATTTAGGGGAGTCATTCCTACAGAAGTCACCCATCCTACAAATATATGTATTCATATGATAAAAGCATCCATTAAATCCTCTATGTTATGAATCATTTGAGTTTCCAGACAAGTGATATTTGGAATATATTTGTAATTGAGTGTACATTTTACTGTATTTGTTTTGACCTCTGCTTTTATCTTTTTGTCTTGTGAAGCCCTTTGAGGCATGCTGTGTGATATTGGGTTTTAAATAAATAAAAACTTGACTTGACTTGTAAAGACTAAAGATTCAGCTCCATAGGGTTTAAAAGTGAAAGTTTAGTAACGTCTTAGACTACATCTGCAGGGTTAAATGACAAAAAATGAAGCATTATCTTGCACATATGGACTTCTTGGCATCTCTGGTGCATATTTTGTTTTTATATTTTCAGCTTTTTATGCATTGTTTAAATATGTAATAATGTATTTACGGTTATACATAACCAGAAAGATCCTGGGCTACACAGAAAAATAAAGGTGCGAACTGGAACCAAAAGAGTGATGCCATAGAAGAACCATTTCTGGTTCCACAAAGAACCTTTCAACCCTGGCTCTTTGGGATATTAATTCTTGGTAATTGGATGGTGGATGATGCATAAATGTGGAAAATAACCAAACCCCTCCATAGTTTATATTGTGTAACTGCAAATGAGGCGATAGAAGTAGATAAAAGAAGATAGAAGGAGTCTAAGCAGAGGAGAGCAGAGATGGTTCTTTAAAGAACCTTGGGTAACACTTTCTATGAAGCCCGTGTCTATAATACATTATAATCATACTTATAACACATTATAATGCCATCATAATGCATTATAAGTATAGTTATAATCATGCATAGACAGTTACAATGTTTTATAGCATTATAAACACATTACTTACAATCTGTTATAAAGCTTTTTCATTACCACATAAATTAAAAAGCTTTATAACAGATTATGAGTAATGTTAGAAAACATTATAACTGTCTATGCATGATTATAACTATACTTATAATACATTATGATGGCATTATAATGTGTTATAAGTATGATTATAATGTATTATAGACACAGGCTTCATAGGAAGTGTTACCGAACTGTGGTCTGGTTCTTCTATGACATCACTCCAAAGAATTTTCAGAACCTTTATTTTTCAGTGTGTATAATACAGATCTCATTTTTGATGTTTATCTTCCATCCAAAGCCCCTACAAAGAGTCAAAAATGTAGGTAAGCAGGTACAACAAGTGCACTTGTAACGGGCAGACCAGATAGAGACCCAGATGCAGACACTTGGAGGCAGAGGTTTGTGAAGATGGATTTACTTGGAGTCGAGAGAAAAGATACAGACATCCAATCCAACGAGACACAAAGTACCAATCCAAAGATCAAGGCAGGCATCAGAAAAAAACAAACTGAGAAAAACAATCAAAAATTTAGCGAGACAGCTCGTCAACAAATCACACAAGACAATCCAGCAGGGAACTAAACGAGGGCTGGGCGATATGGTTGAAATCAGTATCACAATAATCATAAGGATTTTTTTCTCGATATCAATATATATCACGATATGGTTCATGTATGCAAAATCACGTTAAATAATCAAATTAATGTTCATCTCATTGAACCGAATGGTGATGTCAAACAAAACAGAAATATTCAAATAATATTCCTACCATACCTCATTTTATGAGAGTTTTTAAGTAAAATTTGCTTGTCATCATCAGTTTAGACAGCAGAAATGTGTGTCACGATATCAAAATATCACGATATGATTCCACTGAAAGATGATAAATGATAATATTGAATTATCGCCCAGCCCTAAACTAAACTCAAAATCAGGTATATAGACCCCAGAGCTAATGAATCATCAAAAACAGCTGGTAACCGACGGTGAGGGCGTGGCTTCCTGATAGGTGGGCGGAGATTACCTAGACACACACCACATAGACAAGCACTCACATACCAGCATAAACATACAACATACACACTACATGACAGGCAGGGGAAGGGAACTGACAAACATAGAATGAGCAAAAAAAAAAAAAAAGCAGAATTGCATGCAAGAAAGACAAAGAAAGTCCAGTTTCTGCCTGGGAGAGTGGAAGGACAGGAAGTGTGTGAGCCTCCCTGGAAGAAAACTCTACCAGTGTTTCCCAATCAACAGATTCAGACACTCCCCCCCACCCCACCTCCGCCCCCCTGCAGCGCCAACAATCATATAGCCGATGTAAACACGCCGCCAGGACCCCCCCCCCCCCCCCCCCCATTCCTCATCTGCTTTTCCCCGCCGCCATTCGGAGGGATATTATTACCATAAATTACGGCCGTAAAGCGACGCGAGGTGGGAGGCGGACAGAAAAGTGGAGTCCGGGCATCCATTAGCCGGGGGGGTAAACTTCCCCCCCAATCGCCGCCAGTTCATGATCACCCATCCAAACGGACTATTTTACGCCCGGCTTGCCTGATGTATGAGCAGTTGGGGGGGGGGGGGGGGGGGGGGGGGGGAGCGTGCGCCGCCGTTTTTCCTCCCTCTTTTTCTTTCTTTCTTTCTGTCTTTCCTCCTCGCCCGCCCCCGAAAGGGAAATCGATGGGCGGACACGAGGGGGCGATCGGTTATGTTGCTGCTTTAGCGGGAAACAAGCGACCGGGCCCTGTCCATCTCCGCTTTACGGGGCCCCCGGGGGTCCCTGAACGCACCGCCCACGCCGGCAGCATCGACTACGCCTACGCTACGCAGCAGAGGGGATGGGGGTTTAACTGTGTCGGCAGGTGTGTGTGTGTGTGTGTGTGTGTGTGTCTTGTTGTATTCTTATCTATATCCTGTTCTTAGCAGCTGAAACGACCCAGTATCCTTATGGGGATCCTTAAAGTTTCATCATCTGTGTGTGTGTGTTAGAGTTCGATCGATACTGGGTTTTGAAGGCTGATACTACGGAAGAGGATTAGGGCCACATGTGAAAAAGGCAAATGTCTCAAGTCTCAAGTCCCAAGTCTAAATGTAGATCACCAAGTCAAGTCCAAGTCAAGTCCATGTCATTAATGTCAAGTCTCAAGTCTAAATGTAGAACAGCAAGTCAAGTCAGAACAAATCAAGAGTCCAGTATCAATTTAATATCTTCAAGAAAACTAAATATCTAGGACTTTTCAATGCAATATGGTTTTAATAGGATAAAAACTTAGTAAGAGCATCATGAGTTTGATTTCTAGAATCAGTTTCAACTTCAATAAATTCAATCATTCCATACAAATTCAGAAAACAGAATTTAAATTCAGTCGTCTGCTGGAACAAATCTCATCACTTTCAATCTAAGTCATTTACACAAACACAAGATCTCAAGTCAAGACTTTAGAAACCTTTTCAAGTCAAGTACAAGTCAGAGTCGAGTCCCAAGTCACCAGAACCCAATTCAAAGTCAAGTCCAAAGTCACCAGAACCCAAGTCTAAGTCAAGTCCCAAGTCACCAGAACCCAAGTCAAAGTCAAGGGTCAAGTCACCAGAACCCAAGTCAAAGTCAAGGGTCAAGTCACCAGAACCCAAGTCAAAGTCAAGTCCCAAGTCACAAGAACCCAAGTCTAAGTCAAGTCCCAAGCCACCAGAACCCAAGTCAAAGTCAAGTCCCAAGTCACCAGAACCCAAGTCAAAGTCAAGTCCCAAGCCACCAGAACCCAAGTCAAAGTCAAGGGTCAAGTCACCAGAGCCCAAGTCAAAGTCAAGTCCCAAGTCTTCTCTTCATGCATCAAGTCTCAAGTAATTAAAACTGTGACCTGAGTCCAACTCATGTGACTCGAGTCCCTACCTCACTTAACACAACAATACTGTAACATCATGCATATACTTGTGTAGAATATGCTTAAAACATGGCATGGTTTCCCATGACAACCAGTGTTGTATTGATCAATTCTACAATAAATACATAATGATCAATCCCCAAAAAGAGTCTGCTTTGTTCTCTTTCACTCTACTTGTCAGTTTTTGTTCCTGTCTTCCACCATGTCACCATTTCTCCGGCATCATCTTCCAGACAGTTGGAGCTGCCATGTTTGCTCCGCCTCATTCTTCTTCTTCTTCTTCTACTATATTCCGTCTCTTCTTCTTCTTCATCTCCTGCTACATATTGGCTCTTGATTGCGGCAGCCAATCAGGCGGCGGGGCTGCTTAAAGCTTCCTCCCCACTGATCCTGACGGCCGGGTCAAGCGGCGGAGCGGACATTAATTGCAATAATGAAGTCTTCAGTGAGCGATCGTCAATGACTTCAGAGTGTTATTAATGCTTTAAAGAAATCATCTCTTTATTT
Source organism: Centroberyx affinis (assembly GCF_046629955.1). Taxonomy (NCBI): domain Eukaryota; kingdom Metazoa; phylum Chordata; class Actinopteri; order Beryciformes; family Berycidae; genus Centroberyx; species Centroberyx affinis. Next base: position 54,679 of record NW_027279901.1, read on the forward strand.
TTAATGTTTAGCTTTATCTCCACCCCCCCACCCCGATCCCCCTCCTCCCCCTCCTCAACTGGCTGCTGCAACCACGGCAACATCTCATTTAGCTGAGGCTTAATAAACATCATGGATACATGATTCTCTCTCTATGTCTCTCTATCTCTATCTCTCTCTCTCTCTCTCTCTATTTCATTTCTCTCTCTATGTCTCTCTCTCTCCATGTCTCTCTTTGTCTGTCTCTCTTTCTGTCTCTCTCTCTCTATGTCTCTCTCTCTATTTCATTTCATTTCTCTCTCTATGTCTGTCTCTGTCTCTCTCTCTCTATGTCTCTGTCTCTCTCTCCATGTCTCTCTCTCTCTGTCTCTCTGTCTCCCTCTCTCTCTTTCTCTCTCTGTCTCTCTCTCTCTATGTCTCTCTCTCTCTCTCTCTGTCTCTCTCTCTCTGTCTCTTTCTCTCTATGTCTCTCTCTCTTTTTCTCTCTCTCTCTATGTCTCTCTCTCTCTCTCTCCCTCTCTGTCTCTCTCTGTCTCTCTCTGTCCCTCTCTCTGTCTCCATCTCTCTCACCCCCCTTGCTTGTCTTCCTTTCTCTCTTCCCCTCTTTCACCTCTTGTTCATCTCTGTCTCTCACTCTCATCCCTTTCCTCCCCCCTTTCCCTGGATCCCTCTCTCTTCTTCC
>NW_027279902.1:0-185000 GCF_046629955.1 Centroberyx affinis
CCTGCGTAATATTCAGAGGGTAGATCATATAGACAGTGTAAACCCTCCCTGGCCTCTGTCTAAAGGATAAGCCTGAACTAAAAAACCCAATCCCATTTAAAATAGTCCATAATCACTGCCTCAAAGGTCAGAACAATGATAGAAACTAAAAAGTGCTTGTTTCAGGATTCTTGCCACCTGTCCACAGTTGAGCACCATGTTGATTGACGCTAACCCATTTTGATTCAAGCACAATGTGTTAAGTCAGCAATGTCCTGACAGGCGGTTACCAGTTACAATGGCAAATGAGCATGTAACTGTTTAAACTCCATCTGAACTTAATGTTGCATTAAAAGTTTCCCCAAAGTATTCTTCCAAAGGTGAGAAAAAAAAGAAAAGAAATAAAGGAGCACATTTCATGCAAATAGAAGTGTAGGAGGAAAAAGAGGATTACAACTGAATGATATCATTCCACCGTAAGAACTTAAAGGTTCTCATTAGTTCTAAAAATGTAAAAATGGCACCACAATCTGTGTGCATTCATCCTTTCACTGACATTAATATCCATAGAGAACAGAAATTACAAATCAAAATAGAAGAAACAGACAATATTAATATCATATCCTGATGCTTGCATAACCAGTAGGATTCAATGTAGGATTACGGCACTAGACAGAAATAACTTAGAAACAATGCCCAAATCAATCAGAATGTTGAAAATCTGCGTAAATTACTAGAAATAGGAATTGTTCTTTCTCCTAGAGAGAGCTGTTCTGACTAAAATGTGTCAATAATCTGAATCTGCCACAGAATAAGTGGCTTCTAGTAGAATAAATGAGCTTTGTCCTTGGACTATAATGGACAACGCAAGAAAGCAGCTTTATACCCACTGCATCACCCTCGCTCCACTGCATGATAGGAGAAAATTATATTAGCAGCTATATCAGTTTTGCCACTTAACAGACAAACCAGAACTCCCTTCTGCAGCTGTAAGTCAACATTATTTACTTGGTGGAGTGAATTTTTACATCAATACTTGACTAGTCAAAGTAAAACTCTGCACCAGGCCTACTCCTACTGCCATGAGCAAGTCAAACAATATAAAAGCTTTATCGGGCCCAGAGGCCTTGGAGGTAAACTTGGGTCCAGAGGGGAGATCTATTCAGATCAATAGCGGCAGAACCCCCCTAGAGAGTGCCACACTGCTACCTCAGCAGCACTGTGGTCTGTATTCCAGCTACGGCGATATTATATCTCTTCCATCTTTAATTAGCTTGTGTCTTAAACGATATGGAAATCGGCTGTTAGGAAATATGAGAAGTGCTAAATTCTAACTCTAATGATTCCAATCAGAGAACATGTACAGCTTAGCCTATTATCCATTTTTAACCAGGTAGGTTGATCGAGAGCACGTTCAGCTGCAGCTATAACCTGAGACAGATTGCAGGACAAGCGCATAACAATGTGCATGCATAGATTATATTGTACCCAGACTCACAACAGGTTGACACACACCTGTAATGATACATACACATCTTCATTACGTCTATCTAGTGCATGTGCCAGCCAAGCGGCGTCCTCCATCATCCGGCAGTCTTAAAAAGCTTGGGCTGGTCATCGATGACCTTCAAAATAATGCCTGTCCCAGGCTGAAACACAGCGGAACTAATGATAGCAATAAAGGCATTGCTTCACTTTGAGTGACACAGTCTCCTACCCATCCAGAGAGAGAGAGAGAGAGACAGAAAGGAGAAAGAAAGAGATGGTAAGATAGAAAGAGAGATGGTGAGATTGAGAGAGAAAGAGAGATGCAACATTAAGCAGATTGATTTTAAAATTCTGCACACAAGAGCCTGCCGTAATCATGCAAAACTCACAGAGGCAAAAGCCCGTCATCTGTCTTGTTTACGAGAGGGGAACAATACGGATGTGCGGCATGCCTTATCGCTGGCCAACGGGGGTACAGGGGGGAGGAATGGAACAAGGACAACTAAGAAAGGAGGGCATATATCATTCTTGGAGAGAGAGAGAGAGGAGGGTGACGAGGACGGAATGAGCTTCAGCGGGGCGGGAAAGCCATACAGGTTTTCAAATAAAATTTTCGTTATCCGAGAGACACTGACCGACTGACTGAGAGACCGACTGACTGACTCTTTCCTCCCATTCGACCTGTATAACATGAAATCAACTCGTATCATGTTCCTGCAAAAACATAAACACACATTCACACGTGCACCCACACACACTAAAATATTACCACTTTTGGTATTAGCTGCTTTACTTCATTTGCCATGGGGCTCACTGTAAATTGTCCGGAGTACACAAGAGGTCTGAAAATAGGTTATCTCTTAAAAACACACACACACACAGACGCACACACTGACAGTCCCTCCAGGCATTGTGGTGGCCCGCCGCGGTCAGTCTGGGCTGTTAATTACCAGTGTGTCTCGTTAGTAAGATGTGCTTTACGCGGCGGTGGGCCTGGCCCACCCCACTGCTAACCCCGCTCTCCATTAAATCTCACCAATTACTCTAATCAGCGTGGAGGAGAGACGGAGCGCTTCTTTGTAAAACTCTGCTAATTAAGACACACATGCTCAGTCATTGCCGCTCCGGACTTTGCTTTGCCGAACGCTGCCGTGACGCACAACACGGCCTTTGTGAGGCCGGTTCAGGGATGCAGCACGCCCCCGACAGAAAAAGACTAAAGAGATGTGTCTAAAATGTGGCTTTAGCTTTTAATTCTGTCTAAAGTGTAAAGAGCACCTGGGACAAAAACGTAAATACAGTTTAATTCACTGACATTTCGCTGTTATGTCTGTGTGTTTGTGTGTGTTTGTGTGTGTGTGAGTGTGTGTGAGTGTGTGAGCTTCAGAGGTTAAGCTTCCTTTGTAGGCAGGGAACCTGTCAGTTCAAAGAGTTTGGCTCCCTCGTTTGAAAAAACAGGTGAGAAGGAAGAGAAATAGAGGGAAAGAGAAATGGAGGAAAAAGAGACTCATATACTATGCACTTCCACATTCAACAAAAAGGTTATTCCAGGTATATGGGGTTTTATTTTTTTCCCCCTCTGCACATCAAGAAGGTCGAGAGGGCCGGGCCTGACCCCCCCCCCAGCTTTACATGTTTTACACGTGGAAAGTGGAAAAGCAGCAGCAAGTCCGGTGTGCCGGACTTGTGCCGGGGGGGGGGGCACACCGAACTTGCTGCTGCCTTTCCATTCCACTGCCCACCTTCCTCTAATCCACCTGGGAAGATGTGACGCCTACAGCTTTAGCCACTAATCATGACCTCCCTTGTCAAGGCCAAGATGGAGGAGGATGAGGTGTGAGACTGTCACAAGCGCTCCAATCTCCGCTCTTTGTTGCTAGTCACTGTGCGTGCGAATGACAAGATCAAAGGCGCAGAAATGTCATTGATCAAGTGTGGAATCACCTTTGAGTGTGATGACACTCAAGGTGCCTGCCATGGCGAGGTGAGGGATTTCTGTGCAACGTGAGGCATCACATCTCTCTCTATGTGTGTGTGCGTGTGTGTATGTGTGTGTCTGCTTTTTTTCGAAAATGTGCCCATGAGTAAGTGTTTCTGGCAAGTGTGTGGAAAGGTAATCTGAGGTACTCCGGCACCATCTGAGAATTTGCCACACACAGAAAATGTAAAGAAAAAAAAAACTGTGGGGCAGATGGGCAGGGAACTGCTTTTTCTTCGCCATCCACACTTGTGTTAAATTTAGCCCCGCGCTGGCACAACAGCAGCTGTTGGGAGCTGAGAGAGATGAAGTGTAAGAGAGAGAAAAGGAGGAGAGAGATAAAGTGAGAGAGAGAGAGAGAAGACAGGAGAAGAGACGGGGAGGGAAGAGATGTGGGGAGAGAAGAAGAGCGAGGAGGAGGAGACAGAAAATGACGGATGGCAGGTGTGGAGAGGGAGAGAGATGGATAGATCACGGGGGGGGTAAAAAGAGCAAAAAATAACGAGAAAGGCGCAGCAGAGGCTCTGGCATTTCTTCCGTTGGCCTCTCCATCCCCTGTCGGATCTGCTGGGGAACGGGCTGCAAAAGAGGGGGTTCGGTGTGAGTGAGTGATAGAAGGGAAGATGGGGGAGGACAACCTCGGCTTGTCTAAACTCACAGTGGTGCGCCGGGCACCGCGCCTCTTCATCACTGTCTATCACTGCTATTCCTGACACCTCAATGTCAGGGAGAGTGGAAACCAACGCAGGGGCACTGACAGCGGGAGAGGGGATACTGGGGGGGGAGGCTCCAGTTCCAGATCATGTCAAAAGCTACTGAAAGGCAAGCTACTAGAAATGGAGAGGGAAATCGCTTCGTAGATCTGTGTGTGTGTGCTCGCATATCTGGGTATGCCCTTCTGCTTTCGCTTCAGAGAGAGCGATTGAGAGTGATTCAGAGTGAGTTTTTGTGAATGTGCGTGTGTGAAGTCTGTGTATGTGCATTCACTCTCATGTATTCCAGCATGCTCCACACTGACCTGCTCCACCCAGACTCCAGATCCCTCCTCAGGAGCCCAGAGGATCATGGTCTTGTCCATGGAGGCAGAGAGCAGACGGAGAGGCTGTTGCAGTTTGCCACCTGTAGGGGGAGACAAAGGAACGCTGGAGAATCAGCACAGGAGCAGCACACACAGTCAAGTCAGGCCTGTTATTGACCCCTCTATCACGTAAACATTTTCTACCTACAGTATACAAACAAAATCATGTTTAATGTGATGTACACAGAAGCTACAATGGATTTAAAATTATCTTTAGTAACTGCACTGAGGATAGTCTGATGGATTGAAACATCTGCTGCCTTTTAACTTCAGACATGAGCACTTTTTTCACCATGTCGCCTAATGAATGAAGACATTTTTGCATTGATCTCAGCATATTGAGTGCCCTTTGAGGCAGCTTGGCCCTGCCCAGTTGGTGTGCGGGTTGCTCTACCTTTACCTTTGATGCAGTTAGCTTTTAAGCCAACCAGACTTCTGAAAGGAAGGTTCAGCATGTTTAGAAGCCTTTCCCTTTGAGACTTTCCTTTGAGCCAATAACTTTTCACACCAGTGTTTTTCTTTCTGAGAAATTGCCATCAATCTCTTGTTGGCATTTGTTAGCAATACTAGTGCAAACCTATGGGAAAGAAACAGTGTCTCTCAGCATTGCATGCAAGCCATTCCATCCCAAGCCATTCCATTTACTTCCACAGGCTGTAGAAATACAATACATGATTGAACCGTTTGGAGAGACGATATGTATATGGATATGTGATTCTGAAAGAAAAGGTTTAATTCCCCGTTTGACTTGCACTAGCACTGCCAACAAATTCTAGCAGAAACATATTGCTAATTTCTCAAAAACAGTGTGAAACCTTTTGATTGTCCTAAAAATAGGCTTCATTAGTGATCAGTGGGGCCGGCTCCAAAAAAAATCCTCATGCTTCCCTTTAAAGTTTTGATCAAGGTACCTTTGTAGAACGGAGGCTGCCAGTGGACTCCATAGACCCAGTTCTCATGGCCTGCCAGGACTGTCTCAAGAGACACAGCAAACACTGCGGACACGTCTGGAGCAGGAACACAGGGAGGCCAGAAACATACCGTTAGTACAGCATATAAAGCGGATATAAAGGTTCTGAACACAAGAGATAGGAAATGCAGTTGAGAAAAGCGAGTATGCATAGATCAGACCTGGTTGAGCTTTAGCCTGTCTGAACCTTTTCTGTTGTCCCTCTACTTGCTATGGCACACCGACTTGCGATTCTAAATGCTCCATGAAATATTAATTACACTATGCATTACACTGACGCACGTAAACACAGCTTTGCAAAAACACACACGCTTGGTCATCTTATGGTGGCGGCGACCCCCGTGTGCCATGAAACCGTCGAAAACAGTATGTCTTCATTTGGTTAATTACCAGCCTTTTATAATCAAGTCCGCACTGGGCACTCACCTCTCTCCTTCACTTCAAAAACGTCCTCTTTCATTTTGATGATGGTGTGATCGTCCTCTGCGCGGGCGTCCGTCCCAGACTTGGCACACAGCCGCCACACTCTGATGAGACAGTCCTGTGAACAGCTGGCTAATAACAGCTCCCCACCTGAACAAGTTGGAGAGAGCACCTGAAAACCTTCCTCTACAGAAAGCCATTTTAGATTACCTTTCCACCGCATTTACCCCTATTGCTTTCCATGTTATATTAATTTATTTATGTTTACTTTTGACCCATTGTTTTACTTGTTTTTACTGTTCTTGTGGCACTTTGAGATGAATGAAAATTATGTTATAATTAAAAATGAGTACACAGATTGAAGAGAGATGTTTGATAACTCCGCAAGATGACTTTCAATAATATATGATCAAATCATATAATTTCCAGGTTGATAGGACCCTGATGACCTTGTTTTATAGAGCTTGTATTGATTCTGTGCTGCCTTTTTCAATTATCTGTCAGTACAGTAATCTAGGCATTCGAGAGAAGAGATACCAGGAGTACAGTTCAGCAGCTTCAGCAAAATATACATCAGGTGGTAATCAAAGCAAATGCAATTATCTCCAACTGCGCCCATTCCTTACATTTTGTGTTTTAGGTATGCCAAGAAAAACAGGCAAAAGAATTCCTGTATCCCTACTGCCTTAGGCCTCCCAACTGCTGGCACAGGGAGGAGGAAGGCCATGATTGTTTGTCAGTCATGATGTCATGATGTTGATGACGATGATAATGATGACAATGATTTATTCTGCTACTTGCCTGAAACTCTGCCTTGACACCTTCCACTGGCGACTGACTGTCTGTTATTTGTTGCGCCTGTCAGTCTTATGTTTTTATGTAACGCTGTTTTTAATACTGCAAAATAAATCAGCTATTGGCGACAAATAAAGTTGAAACTTGAACTTCAACTTACCCTGCCTCATGACTGTGGAATTGCTATGGATTTGACAAGACTGGATTTGATGCACAGTAGAGCATTTGCTTCCGACTTAAATTGTGTGATTATACTGGGTGAGAGGTTCGCTCTTACAAAGGAGAAAAACGGGTTTTGTTTTTCTTTCATCAAGCCCTTGGTTGAATGAGAGACAATCAGCTGATTTCAATCAAGTACAAGGGAGTAGACTACTGAGGTCGGAGGAAAATTGAATTAAGACAGAAACAAAAAGAGGGAAATAGAGTCATGCTCTGAACCTCAGTGATTAACAGCTACTGCACCTCTAAGCCTGCACTCCACTGGCTCCACAGATATTATAGAGGAAAGTGAATGTGAAAGTTGCCATTAGCCCAGTCATAAAAAAACAGGAGAATGATTTCAAAAACTACTATCACAGTGACACAGTGAACATTTTGTGATTCCTATGGGATGGTGCATATAAGTGAACTTCTCTGTGTGTCTCTCCTGGCTCGTAGCTGGGCAGTGTGGAGTAGGCCGTAGACTGTAAGTGGGAAGGAGACACTGGTGGAGAGGGCTGGTTGAGGAGATGAAATAGCTTTTACACTGCCAGAACAGTGCAGTAATGAAGTGCCCTTGAAGAGGGTTACACAATTAGTGGAGCCTGGATGGAATCCACACAATGCCATGTGCTAGTATGATACTATAGGATATCACGCTAGGTGGAACTTGACTTCAAATAACTGGTTTAAAGATATCCGACACACAGTATATTGTGATGCTCTACTGATCCACTAAGGAGAAATGTGTCGTTTTGCTTGCCCCGCTCTACAAGGAGGTCAAAGTGCACTTTTTTCTGCAGCTTTGCACGCTTTCTTTAGATACACCGAAGATAATGGAGAAGGAAGGAAGATATTGCACATGCTTTCCAGCCTAAAAAACCCTTGTCCACTAAAGAGGAAATGCACAAGGACGGGGAATACAACTGTCTGAAATTATGGGAGAAATGGGAGCACCTGCTGAACAAAATTGTTTCTGTCTGGATCTCATGCGGCTATCCATAGTTTAGCAGCGTTACGCGGTTTTGTCTAAATAAAATAAGCCTCTCACAGAAAAAAAGAGATTGGTCTGAATGAGACACTCTCATTAACTCCAAGCCAAAAACAGAAGCAGTCTAGTCCGCCTGATGGTATTTTCAGTGAAGACGGAAGCAGTCAGAAGTAAGAACTCTCTCTTCGCTTGTGTACTGTGTGGATAAACTCTTTGTTAGCCATCAAGGTCATCCTGCCTAACACCACACCACTGCAAAGGGAATTCTGCACATGGAATGCCTTATTTGTTAGCAATCATTGGTGCTAAAACCCACCCAGTTAAAAAGCTAGGTCGCTGGCTGCTTAGCATCTTTACTGTTAGCTTGCTGGATAGTTTCATTTAATTTAATTAATTAATGTTAGACCATCAGACAATGCAGACAGATTATAAAGAGAGGCTAGAATAACAGAATAACACAGTGTTGTTGAAATGAAGCCTGGTCCTAGTCTTCAGACAGTAACACTACCACTATATCAAACAGTGGCACTCACCTATGGACGCCCACTCCACCCCACGAACCCAGTCCTCATGTCCTTGCAGTGACATGGCTTTCTGGAGCTGGTAGAGAGCAATGTCAAATGCTGCTTTTTTTTTCTCAAGCCTTAGAAATTCAAATGAAAGAGTTGGCACAGAATACATGAATGAATTTCCCCAGAACCATCGATCTGAGCTTACCTGTCCGCTGAACTGCACATACAGATGGACCCGAGAGTCATCACCTCCGCAGGCCAGTATGGGAACTGTGAGAAGTGAGGATTAGGTTAGCACACTGTCATGCAGGCACACTCACCGAGAAGAGCTGCATATATTTACATCTGCGTCTAATTTATAAAACAGGAGAGGGGTGGAGGGGGGAAGGGAGGGATGAAGCACAGCATCAAACAGAGGACAGGCTTGTAAAAGAGAAAGGCAAAATGACATGAGATAGGCTACTTCAAACACAGATTGCATTTTGAATATGACATTCAGTTATAGGCAGTAAAGAAGTGGTGCAAATTGAGATGGATAACATGAGAGGACAGACGTGTGTGTCTGTATGTGTGTGTGTGTGGTGTGCAACGTAAAGCATGTCTGTGCGGGAGCGGCTTAGGCTTACCTCTGCTGCCTGGCAACAGTGCCAGAGAGACATCCATCATGAAACCGCTGCCGAACGATAAGGTGTGGAGGCACTCAGCTGTGGAACACACATGCACATGGAATTAGCCTTTATAATGTGCCATGAGTAATCTTGCTACACAATAAAAAATAAATTATGCTAAACTCTGTGGCTCTGCACACTTTATCAACCAGTGTTACTAAACCAACAGTCTCCCTTATGATTTCTTTAACGGTTCTTCGAGGGAGCAGTGGTGCAATTGTGGTTTGGTTCTTATAACAGCACCTGTGGGCAACATTTGTCCAAAGGTTAATTTTCTTCTCTTTTCTTTTATGTAGAGGCACACACAGGCACTAACATAGCGTAGCTCATATTTTCATCTGGAAAAATACCCCAAGGTTATGCCCAGTCCACACACACACACACACACACACATGCTCTTAATCTCCATAACTGTCAAGTAGCATCAGTGTTCATCTGCACACTTGGACAGAAAATGCAACAAAGGCGAGCTGTAATGGGTGACAGCTTGAAACAACATTGCAATATGACTACATGAAAAACACCATAACTGTGTGAACCTAGTTATTAAAATTTATGGAAATATATTCTAATTAGAACAATATTAAAACGAATAGTTGCTCTGATCTGTCAGTTTACATCATTTAGGCAACATAAACATTACCAAGAGAGATTACACAGTATGGCCAGTCATTTGTGTCCTGCATAATGTAGCATCTTCCATTTCTCTCTCACACCTTTTTTACTGTAATTGGCAGTTTACCTTGCCTCCCACACATTAAACATATTTAATAACCTTGGAACCAAGCCAGCCTACTGAAAATGTACGTCAAAATATAAAAATAAAAAATGAAGCACACCTAATGGAAAACCAAACAATTTCCCAATTCCTGCAAAGAAGCTGACTTTGAGATAACAGGTTACGAACGAAAAACCACCTACATTACCATTTCAAAACACTGTCATCATTTATATACAAACTTTATAATGGCCTTAACCATTCCATTAATCTGACACTAATAAATCTTTTTCCTATAAATCAATTTCCTATGTCTCTTACCTTTGGCTCCATCGCTGAGCCACAGTCTGACAGTGGAGTCTGACGCTGAGGAGGCCACCAGGATCTTTGAGTCCTCCATGTGGATGCCATCCACAGCACACACCGGAGCAGTGTGGCCCTTACACTCCACTGACTGGCCGAACTGGGGATAGCAGAGCAAATACAAGTTTTAAAGGCAGCACAGATATGAAGGTATATTTAGATAAGTGAGATATCCTGGGTCAGACAGTTTATTTGATATGACAGGTGGCGTACCTTCCCATCTTGTGCCTCCCAGACAATGACTAGATGGTCTGAGCCTCCTGACACAATGTGACTTTCTGGACCTGTGACAGTAGCAACAACACAGGTAGAACAGATATTACTTCCACAGCAAGCCACAATGAAGCAGACTAGTTTGATCCATTTAAACCACTGACTCACTGTTTAAAGCCCTGGACCAAAACTAATTAAATTATGGCTCCTTAAGACATCCTAACACTCTCCTTCACATGTCTCAGACAAATCCCTGTATATTTGCTGTGGAGGCTGACAATGTGATCGTGATTTAGACACGGGAACCCACTACAAACAGATCCACAACCCATTTTGAGACAAGTCCATCTGTTTCCAGCCTCAGCCCACTCACCACAGTCTTCTCTGTGAACCCACTGGACTGTGTTGACTCTGCCTGTGTGGCCGTTCACGACAGCGACAACACGTCTCTCCTACAACGATAACAAGGCATGTGTTTACCGAGGTGCATTTAGATAAATAACTAGTTTGATATTATACACATAACGTTAGTGATATTATTTAGGCTACAAGTAAGAAGTGACCGGTACCCAAGTAGCTGTGGCAACTAGCGCTAGCTGACTTTACGTAACATTTCAACGCATTTTCCTACCTGTGGGTCGTAGAGAGCCACCGAGTTACATGTCCCGAAAGCAATGGTGCCTCCACGACTCCAAGAAAGAACATTTGGTGTTCTGTTTGCACAGCAAGCAACATGGCATGTTTGCATCCTGGACGCCGCCATCTTGGACAGTAAAGTTGTGGCGTTACCGTAAATGTGGCTGTAGCTGAACTGACACATGACCAAAAGTTCCCTCCCTATTCAACAACAACCTGCACTAAGATTAAAATGTGATTCGGGGGTATTTTTCACGTACGAAATACTACATATTTTTTATTACGTTTATTCTGATATAATAGGGCACACATGTAGGGGTTTGTAATACAATACAGTGCACATTCACTCACTAAAGTGCACTGTCAGGTAAAGTCCAGTAGATGGGGTAAGACTATCACAAAATCTAGAGAATACTGCGCCAATGTAAATGGTCATGAGGCCTTCACTAACTGTTACATTTCTGGCTTATGAATATTTAGTCCCCCCATTGATTAACCGGGCCTTAGTTAGGTAAAGAATGACAAAAATGCAGCTGGCGAGTAGAAAATAATAATAATAATAATAATACATTACATTTATATAGCGCTTTTATCGGTGCTCAAAGACGCTTTACAAACACAGGATAAAACAATTTTAATAAAAAAAAATGGGATATCAAGTGAATACCAAGTGAATAGTAAAGATAATTTAATGTAATTTGAGCCACTCAGTGAAAGAAGGTCTAATAAAAATAATATGATCATTGATTCCTGTAGGTGAATTATCTTTTTGCTTGCCCCTGCTGCTACTGTGTCATGATATGGCACTGAAGGCTATTCCATGCATTTTTGGCACAATAAGCTGTATGAAAAAAGAAGGAATGACAAAACAGTTTACTAGTTGACAGTACAACATCAGGAGTGCTTGATTTGTCTAGCAAGCCAGGCAATGTAAATCAAACACATCTTGTGTCTATGTCAAATATTTGAAGCTTTATTCTATTACATTTTTTTCTTTTGCCCCGGCCTGATCAAGGCAAAGGTTGTGAAAACTAAATAAAATATACTTATCGGCAGTAATTTAAAAGCAAATGACTCATGACATTTTACATTTCTACTCGTTCCCTGAATTTGCTGCACTGCAAATGAAAATGCTCCAATATACACACTGTTGTGTCGGACTGTTTGTTATCCCCTTGCCAAGTGTTGACTGAGGGTGATTGGTCGCAGCTGAGCTAGCTGCCAGCCAGACAGCCCTGCTTGTTAGAAAAAGCCCCTGGGCCGTTTGGATTTCAAAGGTTGAGGCGACACTTTTGTCACAAGGAGTTTCCAGGCTCCCACTTGACATGATCAGGGGCAAAAATGTGATGGCGTCTGTGAACCCTTGAGACGATATGATAAATGACAATGTAGCAAAGACAAAGAGGGATAGTATGCAGGGCAGAGGGAGGGACCGAGAGGAGTGTGTGTGTGGTGGTGGTGTGTGTGCGTGTGTGTGTGTGTGTATGTGTGTGTGTGTGTTTGTGTGTGTGTGTGTGTGTGTGTGAGTGTGACAGACAGAGAAGAAGCATCGTTACCAACACTTTGGGTAGAAAATAGATTGTGCTCCTCTTACTGTTGCTGTCTCTCCTCACTCAGCCGGAGTGAGACAGCATCCAGACAGACTTGGCAGGGTGAGACGACCTCTCTGTGGACGAGACCCAGGCATCCGTGGGTCTCATCTCAGGAGTGGCAGGGAGGCAATAGCAGGGAGACGATGGCTGGGAGGCGGCCAAACAGCTGCATCTGTGAAAAAACTGCCCTATTCTCTTGCTTCCACTGTGCATTTGTCTTTCTCTTACAGTAAAATCTCCCTATACACGCTCATGTAATTACACGATTAGTTTGCTCCAATCATATGACTTGCTGCAGGAGGACAGGAGGTTTACTCAAGAAAAATCCTGTGCTGTTTTAGTATAAGGATGCAGCTTTGTGTGAGATGAATGTGCCTTTGCAATGGGGTGAGAAAGGTCCTTGCCACTCACATTCCTCAACTACAGCTCCCTCTACAGAGAGTTCCCCTGGCCGGTAACGATGGCGTCATCCGGCGAGAACACTTTGTATTCTGCGTCTCTGATGCAGCCAGTGGACACACTCTGCATCAGAAATGGCTCGCTCATTATCTGGCTCCAGCGCCGGACAGATTGAGGAACAGGTCCCCGTTAATTACAAAGTCCCGGAGAGGTCAAATCCATAACACACCCACAGTGCAGACCAGGCAGTATATGGATTTGTGATTAGTGGTATTGCTGCAGCAGCCACAGTGTGTGTGTGTGTGTGTCTTTCTGTCCACCTGACTCATATTCTGTCGCTCTGTGCCTGTGTGCATTTAAGAAACAGGGTGTATTAAAAGATAAACAGAGTCTCTCCATCACTCCTTAACTACTTGCCTATTTCCACAACTATGAAGTTCATTATTTTGGTTCCTTAAATTACTATCCAGTCTCTCGTGAAGCCTTCAGGCTCCACACGCACATCCAGAGTTACTGAGCTTTGGGTGGCAATATGGCATAATGCAACTAATGAATAAAACATTTATGGACATCTCAACTCTTAAACATTTTATTTTCTGCATTTATAAATTATTGATGTATACAGCAATGAAGTGGATTTCATCTGACAGCATATGTTTGATTTTATTTTTATTGTAGATACAATTTTCATTGTAGATTTCAAAGTATTCAATATGGATGTTATTCTAAGAAGATAGAATTTACTAATGCAGCATGAGTGTTGCGGGGGAAAATAATTTAGTTGTCTGGTTTTACACAGACTGGAAGAAGTTCCCTCTCTGTTGCTGTCCTCCTCTCTCCCCCCATGCGCCTGTTGACATTGGGCTGACCACCATGACCTGCTGACTGGGAGAACTGGGAGCTCATCCCTCCATGATAGCCAGAGACTGAAGACTGAGCTGCTACTGAGATAGATGGACTTGCCACTTGGAAGTATGGAGCAGCAGCGGAGTCACCAGAAAAGGCTGCCACAGCTGAAGTAGAGAAGGGAGAGTTGTACAAAGGTGGGGCTGCAAAGGGGTAAGGAAGGAAGGAAGAGGAGGAAGGGAGTAGGGAAAGGTAAGGAAAGGCTGAGGCTGACGCAGAGGAACAGCAGTGGGAAACACCCTGTCACTAATATCTTCTTCGGTATACTGCTGTCTGTGGCTCTGTCTGTGGGCCTGTTTGCAGGCTAGCAGGACAAATTAACTTTGTATTTTAGTTACAGGTTACACTTGTCAGATCTCAGTTAATAAAACATACCTCTCATGTGTGTCTCAAGTGTAGAATGAACACAATTCATGCAAGTCAATACCTTTGTGTTGCATTTTAGAATGCTGGTCAAACTATATAACTATAAAAAAATATAACTATTTTAATTTTTAATTTTAAAAAGCACCAACACAAACCTATCCTTGGAAAGCTCTGTGAAAAAGCACTCTGAAAAAAGTCACATTTACTTTTCTCACATTGAAACCGTAGTTTCCATTCAGGCTGATGAATATAGACCAGCATGAGTGTGTGTGTGTGTGTGTGTGTGTGTGTGTGTGTGTGAGTGTATTTGAGGTTGCGTGCATGCTTCCATGCACACATACAGCACATGCACAAGTGTGTTAATTAATGTACTGCAGGTTTATATGTCCCTGTGTGTGTTTGTGTGCACTGTTGTTTTCACCTGCTCAACGCATCTCAGCATCTCAGACAAACGAGACAACAGAGCGCTAGATGGAAACAGAGGGATAATGAGTGTGTGCAGGGTGTCCGTGATTATGTAACAACGGAAACCCGGACGCAAAACAAGGCGAGATTACTGGGCTTGGTGCTGTCTGTGTGGCACTTTGCTACTGCCTGTTTTTGTTTACATGCAATTAAATTAGCCTCGTCCCTGTGGGGGCCTAGCTGGCAGCAGGGCAGCAGTGGGAGAGCGGCAAATGACAGACAGACGGATGACACTCCTTATTAGCACTGCTGCTTTTCTATGCTGTTTTTTACTTGAAAAATCTAAAAAGTCTCCATTTTCTTATGCAGTGGTCACTATTTGGTCCAGAAACAGTGTAATCTTTCCCTATTAACATAAACACCTGTAAGGCAGCTAACATGGAAGGGCAGCTGCTGAAGCCTTAAACTGTGGAAGTCTGTAGGGTCTTCTGGGTCAGTCAACAAGAAAAGCGCAGCAGCCCAGCAGGACGCTTCACCTCGCGTTGACCCCTCCTCCTCCTCCTCACAGAGGCCCGTTCGGTCACTGCATCATTGTTAAGTGAGTGGGTTCAGCTGCAGGTCTCTTCCAAGGCCATGCTAGCCTGAAGTGCTATATTCCAGAGTGATCTTTTTTTTAATATATTAATCTATGTAATTAGGTCAGCAGGTCCGGGCTTTATCGTCGCCTTAGAAGCGTGTGTGAATGTATGAGTTGTGGTAATGAAGGCTACGACTCACAATTCTGCCATCTGGCACATGAATTGTTTCCCTGAAGTGCAAACTTTGTTGTTAAACTTATTTTAGAATATGCTGAAAAAAAAAACATTTTAAAATCCTCCAAAATCCCACCACAATCCCACCTCTAAATCCTACCTTTGAATCTACATATCCAACAGGGGATGTGACGGAGAGCGCTCGTTTTACATCTTGCAGTGTGCAAAATCACCATCTCTTCATAAGATTTTACGTTCGGCTCAGCAGTTCCTGTCCCAAGAGCTGTACAGCCAGGAGGAACGACACAGAGAGAGGGGAAGAATAAAAGTCAGCATTTCTGAAGCGTGTAGAAAGACAGTAGCAGCTGTTAGCAAGACAATCATACAATGCATAAGCATCTTTTATTTAATGAGTAATACCCTTGGACTGTGCGGATGAGCGTACACAAAAGGGACCTTGCTGCTTGTAGGGGTTTTCAGGCAAATTGTCAAAATGCAATGTGCCTAAAAGAGATTAGAGGCAGAGGAGCAAATATTTAATATTCCAGAACAAATGGGATACTGCTCAGAAAAACAAGCCTTTTCCCAGCTTCTGATAAACTCTGTGAGTGTAGGCACACTTCTTGTTTTTGTTTGTGCTGTCGAGCTTTAGGAAACAGTTTGTCGAGGTGATAACTGGTTGATATTAACATTGTAGGCAGAACGTAGCGTATTTCTCACCTTATTCTGTCTCTTAGAACTTGTCTTCCACGAACAGAATTGGGGCCAACACAAGTTGGAACAATACAAGTAGCCTGAGCACAACATGTTTTCCTTTTATCACTTGGTTGTGATTGTGAGCCTCAGAGCAGATTAAAAGCCGTATAGATGTTATCTAGTTAGTAGTAGAACCATTCATCAAAGCAGAACACACAACCCTGCGTCCTCATAGCAGCCAAACCGCTTGCATGCCTTCATAATGATGCAGGCCGTGATGTGTGTGTGTGTGTGTGTGTGTGTGTGTGTGTGTGTGTGTATGTGTGTGTGACCTATGTAAACAGGGAGGGTTAAACTAAAGCATAGCTCTGGGGTTTTAAATAAACACAGGCTGGGGCTGTGAGTGGCAGGCATCCTTACACACACTCACTTACACACACGCACACATACACACACAGACACACACTGTAACACACTCACACACTGCCATTGCCTCCGCTGCTGACACAGAAAAGTGCTAGCCACCATAGTTGATGATAAAGCAGGCAGCAAAAGCCCTCAGTACTAACAGTGCCACAGTGTTTATAAGCCGTATCTGCTATCAGCCATCTGGTGTGGTGGTAATATGAAGTGTTGCTTGCCACTTGTCATCCAGTGGCTGCACTTGTAAAGTTAGAAGTAGCTATTGGGGCCGATTAAGGATACTGGGAATTTGGCAGCAGTTAAGTCAGGCTCTGATGCACATGAACAGACACAGTGAATATTGGGTCCCAATATGGATGCAAGTCTTGTTCTGGGGGGCCACAGAACGACAAGAGGAGCAATGTGTTATTAGCATGGACCTCAGGACAAGGCTTATGTTTTTTTTCCCATTTTGGTCCGGGGCTGCAATATTTAAGAACCTCTGGTGCACTCAAAACAAACATCCACAACTCAAAAACCTCCACACATTCATTTACTGGTCAATAATCAGCGACATTCCTAATTGAAACAATAGTTTTTGGGCAATGATAGTGCTAGTCAGCTTTCATAACCAGACTTTCACCAGTAGTTGCCTGTTCAAAATCTGTCTAGGGAGGACAGTTTTGTTTTAGTCTGCACTGGAAAACAATGCCTTTATTCCTGCTTGTTCCAGTTTGTCTCTATAACACAACAGTTGCTGTATCATAGTTTTGAGAAAACTGAGTTTTTTCGCAGTTGCAGCAAAATATAAGTATAAAATATTTATAAATATACACTTGAGGACCACAAAAAGCATTTTAATCCAGACACTTTAAGGGCCCTCCCTCAGCTTGGGACCCTTGTAGTCAGTACCCCTATTCCACCCACTACTGTGCCCCAGATAGTAAGATCATGAGAATTCATACTTCATCAGACAGTCCTAGTTGTTAACATTTTAGTTTTTAATATTGCATTCCAGTCAATGGAGCTGTCCCATGTGGCTCAGTATAGCTGGGTTTAATTGGTATATCTGGCATACGTTTTGAGAGGATGATATAGGTTTCTCAGTCTCTGGAGGGATAATATAGGATTCTTTGTCTCAAGGATCAAACCAGAGTAGAAGCGTTCCTCCTCTCTGAGGGGCAATGAATGCAATGAAATAAGCATGGAAGAACAGCACAATAACATGGTGGCCATTATGAGCATAAGTCTATTCAAGTCTATTCAAATGTAAAAATCCTATAGAAAATTAAAATCACCTAGACTAGGGGTTCCAGAACTTTTTCATGTCAAGGACCCACAAATAGATGTACTTTATACCATATGCATTTCATATGCTTTTGGCCCGGGACACCCCATGTGAGAATTATTTTGTAGTTTGATATATCCTAACTTTACACAGAACTACATAACAGTCTGTAGGTGGGGTGACAGCAAGAGTAAGGAGTGAAACCTACGATTAAAACATAGTCACAGTCATCCTTATACATTCTCTGATTGTGCTAAACTCAATTAAGGGAGGAAAATAATAGTGAAATCAAACTATTTCTCGTTTTGCTGGGGAAGTAGTTGACCCCCCGTTTGGGGACATGAGAAAGTAGACAGCAATGAAAACCTATGGTAGGTGTGCGTGCTTGCGCGCGCGCGTGTGAGCGTGTGTGTGTGGTTGCCCACAGTGGTGTGCTGCAGTCCGCTCCCTGCCGTAGTTGAGTAAACTACATGGACATTAGCGGGCGCAGCGGCACAACCACCGAGCCAGAGTGGATTAAAACGGCATGCTTGTCTTAGAGAGGCGCTCGAAAAACGACTGTGTAACCAAATAAGAAACCCTGGTGTGCAATAGGGAGTCCATTACACCAGTGTGCTGCTGGAAAACAGAAAGGGAAGGCTTTTGGTAAACTCAGTGCATTGTGTCAGGCAGGGAGAGCTCGGCGGGAATGGCTTCATCTCCGTGCGGCAACAGTAACTTTGATTCCGGTCTGGAAATCAAAACTCGCTCGGTGGAGCAGACGCTTATTCCTTTAGTATCGCAGGTGAGTTGTGTGTGGAAAATAGCTGTTTAAAACTTTGTCTCATGTCTACCCAGGCGACGAATAATTTTTTTTTATTATGTTTCCTGAGCTCGGGGCACTTTGAAACGGTGTCCCAGGCTACTAACTCTGGCTTCACAACAACGGCTCTGTTCGCAAACATGAGGCCAACTTAAATCCTCGTAGGAAATACTGTTCAATAGTTGGGTTACGCTGTTATTACACTGAGACATTTGTATTTACTGCTACGTTTCCCTCTTTGTCAACTCGTGCTGCGTGTTAAGCCTGTCACATGTTTGGAGAATTTGCACGGAGTTGTTACATTGTGTAGTGATGACATTATCATCAATATAGGGTAATGTTGCATGCTATTTCACACTGCAAGTTCTCTAGAACAGGGAATATCAGACTTTTCACATTGAAGACATCCAGAGATATGCATTAGACCACAGAACCGCATTTGAGAAGATGTTTTGTTGTTGTTAGGCAGGATTTGGTACATAATTACATAACTGTATACAGTAGGTGAGGAGGTAAGAGTAGGGAAACCTGTGATCAGATCCGTTTTTCTTGCACATTTCCTCATTCTGCTAACCTCTAGTCAGTGAAACAATAGTGAAATAAAACTATTTTTCATTTTGCTGGGAACACCCTGGAACCCTGGTGGTCCTCAGACCCCACTTTGGGAACCACTGATCTAGAGGGTGTAAAAGTTTTCACCGAAGTCGAGTGTTCCCCTTTGCTAGTCCTGAACAGCATTGACCCCCACCTCCTCTAATTGGGCCACTTGGAGGCACATGTTTTGTTTTTCAATAACCATGTGGAAGATGAAAGACCCACTTAAGGCCACTGCACTCTTTCAACAACTGGCCTGTTTTCTCCTGCACACAGAAAACAGTCGTGCCAGGTTTAAAAGAATAAGGTATAGGTCAATGAATGAATGAATGAATTTATTATTCTGGTGCAACAATAACCTCTGCAAACTGCGGGTCTGTTTCTACTTATTTTTAACATTAGGCAGTTCATTTCCATTTTCAGGAACAATATCAGATCGTTCAATTTACAAAGCCTCTGCTTCAATAGGAGCTCCATTGTTTTTTCCATTGGGCTGATTTCCAGCAAGTCACATTGGACGGGAGGTGGGTTGTATCGCTTGAATAGGGAAGTGACTGCCAGTCTTATAAATGCTAATTTCCCCTTGTTGTGCAGGAGGCTGAGGGTCAGAGACCTGTAAATGGTCTGTTGTTTCCACTGAGAGACAGTGGAAGAGAGAGGCACGGCACCGGAGGGTTAACAGGGCCTGGGACAATACCATGATGAAGGGTCCCTGCCGCTGTCCTTCCCCCTGGTTCCTCCCTCCTATTGCGCTGGCTCATTTGAAAGATACAAAGTCATTCCTGTGCTGAATGGATGTGGTTTGGAATCATGAGAGAAGATCATGTGTTTCCGTGTTCTTTCCATGTAGGCTTTTCATTTTGCAGTCATTCTGTCTACGCTTTATTGTAGTATCTTTATCAGACTTTCTGCTTCAGATCTATCTTTCATGAGTACATCGAAAACAGAGTGTAAGAATGTAGTAATGCTATAAATGAAGGGTAAACCTAGGTGTGGTTATACCTGTTATGCCGTATTTACAACAGCAACTATAAGAGAAGGGAAAGGAATCACTTTTGATGTGTTGCGCAAATACACTAAATCTGCCATACTCTAGATTGTCCTTATCTATTATTAATGCTGCAGCAAACTTCTTATAGTGTGTTCCTGCCAGCTGCACAAGACTGGCTGTGGCTCAAGTTCGCCCCAATCTATATCGCAGCGCTGAAGATTTAAAGGAATAGTTCACCCAAAAATGGAAATTCTGTCATCATCTACTCACCCTCATGCCAGTTGAAACACAGGTGACCATATAACACACAGGGATAGCAGCCTTCTCCAAAACAACTGAAGTCAGCGGGGACCTGTTCTTCAGAGTTCCAAAAAGACCTACAGTATATTTACACCATCATTTAGTGCAAAGTACAGCTGATTGATTTGCAACAAATAATGGTGTATAGGTCTTTCTATTCACAGTGTGATTGTTTGGCTGTTTTTGTTTTGGAACTCTAAAGAACAGGTCCCCATTGACTTCAGTTGTTTTGGAGAAGGCTGCCACAAAGTTGTGCTGGCAACCTCCCTGTGTGTTATATGGACTAACACATTTCACCTGTGTTTCATTTGGCATGAGGGTGAGTAGATGATGACAGAATTTTCATTTTTGGGTGAACTATTCCTTTAAAGAAGAATGTGGGTGTGCAGTGACATTCAACATATTACCATTCACTGTTGCACAGTGTTCTTCAAGGACATATGTTTTCTCAACTTTGTATTTTCTCCCAGTGTGAGGCATGTCCCCATAGCAACAGCTCTCTGCAATGTCGAAAGAGAAACATTTCTTCACACTGTTTACTCCATATGGGATATTTTGTTGTCGCTGTCACTGTTGTGATGTCATCAGGGGTACAGTCACTCAGCGCTGGCTGGTACAGTGTCACTCCCCCCACCCCCCACCCCCCCACCCCCCGCTGTGGGTGCTTTTCATTGTATGGAGGTCGAAGATTGCGTGAGGCTGCTTTGTGTGACTTTTCTCCTTCAGGAGGTGTGTGTGTGTGTGTGTCCGTGCATGTGCATGCTCATGTGTTGCAGGGGTCATTAGATAACAATCAAGGAGGAAATGAAAGAGCAGTGTCAGTGAGAAAAAGTCTGTGTTGGGGAAGGTTATTGTGTTGTGCGCTATCCCCTTCTTGTATCGTGCTCCTCTCCTCTCCTCTCCTCTCCTCTCCTCCTCTGCCGTCCTGCTATATGACGTTGATCTCCTCAGGCCTCTGTTATCAGCTTCACTCCCACCAGGGTGTAATTATAGGCCTGGGAGACTCCCGGCCCAGTGCTATGCACGCACACACGCACACACACACA
The DNA here is from genome assembly GCF_046629955.1 of Centroberyx affinis. Taxonomy (NCBI): domain Eukaryota; kingdom Metazoa; phylum Chordata; class Actinopteri; order Beryciformes; family Berycidae; genus Centroberyx; species Centroberyx affinis. Next base: position 21,550 of record NW_027279902.1, read on the forward strand.
CACACACACACACAGACACACACACACACACCAGACACAAACACATGCGCACAGTCCCACCCACCCCCTTCTCTTTTCATGCTTATATGTTCACCTGTCTTATTGGTTCTTTGTGTGTGTGCCTGTATATCTATTTGACTGTCTGTCATTCTGTCAACTTCATGCGTAGCACTGCAGCCACTTTGACTTTTTGTAATTTATCTGTTTGTCTGAATCGGTCTCAGCCCAGTTTCCACCTGGCTGTTTTCTAGCTGCATCCTCCATCATTCTGACCGCTCACTCCGCCCTTTTCAAAACAGAAGGAACCTTTTCCTATTCCAACAGAAGCACTTTCCTCCGCTTTGAATTCACTAATGTGCTTTACTTCACCTTTTCTTTTGCAATCGTTTCCATACCAACAGAGCTGCGTTGCGAGGGGCATGGTGAGGGTAATGAATTGCTCTGGCGGTGGCCAAAAATGTAATGGGCACCACACAGAGAGAGCGGAAGCTGAAAGAATGTGTTTGCTGTTGTGTGTCCTACCTGTGATGTGGTCCATAGTCAGCTGGTAGGCAATTAGAGATAATCTGGCTCATTTTTCCTCGACATCCGATTACTGTTTTGAAGTGGTGATTAGTGAAATAATAGTTCTGTTCTTGGGTTTTTATAATTGAGGTGTGTTCCTAGTAAAAACACATCAGTCCTGTCTGGGTGCGGTCACGGTGGTCCTCGGGTCGACGAGGTGTAAGGGTGTTGTTTTGAGGTAAAGTCCTGTGGGAAGGAATAGGCGCTAGGAAATAACACCTGAGACTTTGATCAGATTGGTGAACATTTAAACACTTGTGACACACTGGCCTTGTGATTACATAGTTGTGCTGGCTCCGTCATTTTTCTGCAGGGCTAAGCCAGGAGTTTCTTAAAAGATTTTCTGCTATAATTGGGTCCGGAAAATCCGTTCTCTGTCCAAGTTTGTTAGCGTCGAGTTTGTCATGCTTCCGGGGGTTCTGTGGTGCTTGCAGTTTTGCCTTCTGAAGTGCTAAAAAGGACTGCGAGTAAAAAAGCATTTTCTTGTTCATTTTGCTCACAAACCGGATTGAAATGGCACATTTATTATCCAAATAAACCCTCCATGGCAGGTTTGAGCGTGTAATTTGCTCAGAACATTAGCATTTTGTCAGGTAACTTATTCAGGGAACAAAATGCTGACGCAAAAAGTGCTCAATAAACATACTTTTCACTCAACAACTCAGTAAGCAGTGCCATTACTCTCATCCTCATCTCTCTTTCTGGAAATGTTGTAAATGGAGTTTTATTGAGATACGAGGCAGTATTCCCTGCTAATGTTCCCAGCCCAGTGGTGGAGTGACATGACAAACGTCCAGGTAGTGAAGTTGTTCTTTATACCCAGACAGAGAGGCATTAGTGGTGCCGCGAGCCCTAACAGATCTGCTTCCTCCAGCCATATGATGATAATGAAGACAAATGGTTCCCTAGCTTGAGGGTGAAACCACATGAGGATTACTCTGCACCACAAGCATGCATGCGTGTGCATACACGCGCACAGACAAAAACATACACATACCTCCTGGGAATGGGACAAAATAGGTCTGTATTTGTGTGTATGTGTGTGCGTATGTGTGTGTGTGTGTGGCACAAGGATTGCGGTGAGGTTTGCGTGCCTGTGTATCTGCATACTTTGGTATGTGAGAATGTTTGCTCACGGACGACAGAAACTAAATGAGTTTGTGCTGCTTGTGTGCAAGGTTTTGTGTGTGGTCCTCTGCGTTTCGCGTGGCGATACATTCTGCCACCGTGACATGTCGTCCTATCAGCAGCACGGAGGCCTAGACCAGCACAACACTGTATCTGATAACGGATTTCCACAGTCTGCTTCAGACCGGCTATTTGAGGCCCCCATTTTTCACCGCTTCCATTTCTGTGAGGCCATTACCAGCGGAGCATTGTGAAGAATTGTCAGTGTTCACCCACCCACACACCTATTCATTCATTCATTCATTCACCTGTATGTCCATCCACCTATCAAGTCTTCATCTTCATCTTTCTTTCTGCTTACCTATGAGGAGACCGATGAGGCAGAGCAAATGGTTTGGTGTTTTTGTCACCAGATCCCATCAGCTCAACCATCAAACATATAAATCACAATGAGCCTGACTCACATTGTTGAGTGAATGAGTATCCAAAACAAGAGCTTGCTCAGTGGAAGGCAGCATAGCGCAGCAGTCAGCCACCCTGTGTCATCAAATGGAGAATGGATGGAATTCCACTCGACTCCCTCCTGTTTCTAGTCAAGTGGTGGCATTAGCCAGGTAGCTTTGTCCAATTATGGAATTCAAGTTCGCTCATTACACTCGCTCCCCTACCATTAGTCAATTTTTCATTCCATTCTCCTTCTCCCTCACTCTGGCTTTCTCTCTCTCTTTTACTTGGTCTCTCTAACACACACACACACACACACACATACATACGCAGCTTGGTTTGCCCCTTGTATTCCCTCTTGCACTCTTCCCACCACTACTATCAAGGGAGTCATTACAGATCGCTGTTCTTTTTAAGTGCCGATAAAAGGGTCTGTCTCAGATGTCGATCCATTGACCTCTCTCCGGCTAATATACTTCCAGATGAAGTGTGTGTGTGTGTGTGTGTGTGTGTGTGTGTGCGTGTGTGTGTGTGTGTGTGCGTGTGTGCGTGTGTGCGTGCGTGTGTGCGCGCATGCATCCACGTGTATGCCTGGATCCTCCAAATAACCTAGCTTAGAGGGATCAGTCACCTAGAGAGAACAGCAGAGTTAACCTAATGGTGCAAAAGCTATCTCACCCTCAGCCATTTAGGTTATCTGAAGGCTGTAGCTAATAGTGATAACCACTCTTAATTGTCTCAAGGAACACTTCTGCCTCTGACCAAGAGCTATTACTATGGCTTGGGGCTTGATAAAGTATTGATTAAACATCCTATGTTCCCATTATCAAAGAGCCTCAAAGAGGCATTACCAACGGTCTCATTGCTCAAAGTCTCTCCAGTCTCCATTCTGTGTCAATTGAAAGAAAGATTGGAAGCAATATCAGGGCCCAGTTTTTCAGAAAAGTATCTGAGCAGTTAAATAGCAAACACTTTACTTAACTTACAAACTTAAACTTCAGCCGTCAGCTTAATGTCAAATGGATGACCATTAACTTACAATGGAATAGAAAAGATCTTGCTTTACTTGCTTGCCTCTATGCTTCGTGGAAACCAGGCCCTAGTGTTATGGCTTCCCCCGTTTTTTTTCTGGTTCTCTGCCACATCCAGCCCAGATGGGGGTTCACTGTGAGGGGTTCTCCGAGGTCTGAGCGGGGTATCACAGCCCTGGATTTCTTGCTCAGTATCAAGTGTCCCTCTGGCCCATTACCAGCTTGTATTTATGTACTTACTTTATGGTGATGAGATGTATGATATGTGTCTGCACACAGGAAGAGATCTCTATCAGTACTAATGTGTTGTGTAATGTAGTGTGGTGTTTTGTGTTGTGTTGTCCGGTCTCACTGACAGCACCCCCATGGACTGAAACAGGTGCATAAATACATGTCCTTGTCTGTAAAAACGCATGGACAAGGACGTACATACAGTACATATAAACACAAATCATTATGTTGAAACACACAGGCCATCTGAGTGCTTGTGGGAAACAGCTTACGAAGTTGTTCTGTCAGTGTCTTTATCATAGTTGATATTATCATTTCTTACAATGTTATTGTCTGTTGACATTGGAGACAGCCAAATATGTAAATGTCGACATAGCTAACACAACATACAATTTGGTCCACAGACAATCTAACAATACTTTGGATGGGAATGAGTGTGCACCCCACGACCATGTAATTCCCACGTAACGTACCTGTGCATTTCTGTAGCATGCAGTGTAGCAGCTCCATCTGTTTATCGCCGTCTCCCTTACAGCACTGAAAGTGGGGGCAGACAAACGTATAGATGGACAGAAACGCAAAGTGCTACAGTATATGCTTTCAGGGAGGAGATAAGAGTATGACAGAGCACCCCGCTTACAGTAATTATGTAAGCATGCTCTCTCCCACTCCTCCTGTGATGCATTGCCAGAGATATCGCACAACATATCTATATTGTACGCTGCCTGGACAACCGCAAGCAAACAGATCAGAATTTGGCAGGCATCTATTAGTCTCCCGTTACTTTCCCGTTAGAGGTTCCTTGGCTCGTTGTAGTGATAATTCCAGTCTTTAGCCCAGACATAGACTGGAATACCTGCAGTGACACGGGCACAGAAATTGTGCTGTTGGTGCTCACTGTTGGTTGCACTGCACATGAGTATCAGCTAAATTCTAGAAATATAATGAATGTCTGCCCATTTCTCCGCAGACCAAACAGAATTATCTGACACGCATCCCATAGCTCTCAAAGTCAACAGGTTTGTTCTTCTTTCTCTCTCCCTCGCCAACAGTGCTGACTGTATGACAGAGGAATCCTTCAGTCTGGCTTGTATGTGTTAATTGCTTTCTTCGAGCGTCTTTGAACTTCTCCCCTCCCGATAATGAGTTCTTTTAAGGAGATGAGGTTTGACATGACAGAACAAAGACGGTGTGAAGGAGAGAGAGAATGCGGAATACCAAACTTCTTATTATCTTCCCCAATTCTGAGTGGTCAGAAATTATAAATAGTCAGGGTTTGCTGTCTCTCTCCACTTTCTATGATATACCTTTTGAATATTTGATAATATCTATTAGAAACTATTTCTACTATCACTGTTGTCCAAGATCTTTTCAGTAGCAGTTATCTTAAGGGCTGCAACCAATGATTATTTTCATTATCAATTAATCTAACAATTATTTTTTCAATTAATCCTGTCTATAAAATGTAAATGACAAATCCCCAGAGCCCAAAGTGATGGCTTAAAATTGTTTGACCAGCAGCCAAAAAACCCCCAAGGTATTCATTTGATAATGATATAGAAATGGAGCAAATCTTAGCGTTTATGAAGTTGTAACCAGCAAATGTTTGGTATTTTTACTTGATAAATGACTAAGGATTAATTGATTATCGAAATTATAATCAATTAAGTTTCTGTTGCTCGACTAATCGATTAAGTTTCAGCACTAGTTATCATTTTGGCAAGGCTCTATAGATTATACTGCACATTGCCTTGGCCAGTGTGTCACTTTTGACCTTTTGCTAAGGTTTCGGTTTTGTCATGAGGCCATAAAACCTAGTGGAGTAAAGTTTAGCTCTCCGTTCAGAGCAGACACTGGAGTCTTTGACTTTATGATGTTGTCGTTTCAGGGTGTTGGTGTGAGAAGGTATCACTATTTAAGATGCCGTAGCACCTTGTTTGTATGCTTCCCGCCCTGCCTCTCTTGTCCTGCACCATTTTTGTTTTCCTGTCACACACCTCACTGTCTTGCTCTTTCTCTCCTTTTCTTCAGCCTTCTGCTCACTTTCTCTCTATCTCTCTCTATTTATCCCCCCACTTTCTTGCTTTCAATCTCTGCTTTTCTCCAGAGAGTCCAATGTCCCTGTACCACCTCATTAATTATGCAGCCCACTGAAAACCTAGCCAGCAGCTACAGGTAGCGCACAGAGCTAAAAAGCCCAGCCTGGCCATATCTCTCAGGATCCTACCTATGCTGTAAACTGAGACATAATACTCAACCCTGCACCCCCACCATCCTTTCTGAGGAACAGTGACAGGAACAGCCTGTAACCGGCTTGCCCACATTTGCTTTCCCTCGCATTGACATACAATACCCAAGAGCGATCAGGATGAGGGTATTCTGACCATCTTTTGTGTGGCTGTCACATATCTTCGGGGGAATGTTGCCGGAGCTAATGCAGTGTGGAAAACACAGTTGTAAGAAGATAGGATCTTGAACATTGTGAAAAGAGTTGGTACCGAGAATAGGTCCATATCATTTGAACTTGATACTGATAAGATTACATTGTGAGTTAGTGCTTTGCCTGTGTTTTTGTTCAAATGCTGTGCAGGATAGTCAGTGTTGTATTCAAAACACTTCTCAAGCCAGATTTAGCCAGATAATAACTGTGAGGGCTGGATGCAACAGTATGAATCCTCTTCAAGTCCCAGTGTAGTAGACCAGTCCATGCTTCTTGTTTTGTTGGCTTCCAAAACTTCCCTCTGAGTGTAATTAGTTCCATCAATCATGTCCATACTGAAGGCCCCTTGGTTTAGACCTCAGTGCCTCTCAGTCAAGCAAGCACAGTATGGAAGCTAAAACTAGCTAGTGAAAGCAAATGCTTATTTTTAACTTTGATAAGCAGAAATGATGAATACAGTGGTGCAATAACAAGTTATCAACTAACTAGTCTTGAAACTGTAAAGCCTAGTAATAATGTTGAATATCCTGCAGCTGGATCATATCATTATGCATTATGGATTATTATTAAGAAAAAATCCCATGTCCTAGTTGTAATCACCACTTGGAGACTGACGTGAACAGCTTTTCCCAGTCGGCAAGTCGTATTTAATGTATGTCCGACATTACATGTACGCGGCATTAGTCTATATTTATGCCTTATGACATTACAGTATAGCCAATACATGTGACGTGTTTAATTTTGGTTACTGCTGTCTTGGACAATTGACCAGCTGTCTGTGTCTGTGTTTTTCTGCAGTGGTATTGAAAAGTATTGATGTTCTGTGATTGAACTGACATTTGATGCTACACAAATTTGCTCTTGGTGTCGTCACATTTGTTATTGTCATGATCAGGACTATGTTCAAATCCAGCCCCGAGGATCCATATTTGTCATGGAGCATTCCACCCTGCTTTGAGCACAAGCCGATGACAGTGTCTTGGGAGTGGGGACAGCGTGTGGGAGTCGTGGTCAGTATGGGGATTGTGTTTACATCGTGTCACTGTTTATGGGTGACTGGAGCTGGTGGGTGACAGCTGGGGGCCAGCCGGCCGAGAAACACAGAGCCCAGACTTCCACGTGCGCCCGCACACACACACACACACACACACACACACACAGTGCCACCACCTATTAATAAGTTAAAGCCACTCTCGCACCTTCTATAAATACACAAGTTCCGGTTATTCTGGAGGTTAGAGTGTGTCTGTTGTCTGAAGGGTGGAAAGGAGCTACAGATGGCAGGGAAACGCCATAGAGTTTGGATGTCAGAGTTGACTGATTGGGATAATATACAGTGGATATTCAATATGGGGGGGCTGCAGCCTGACTTCATTCATATGTGTTTAGATTGGATCACTGTGTGTGTATGTAGGGGGTGAGAGGAGGGGAGGCCTTCAGGAAACAGGGCTACTCCAAACACTTGAAAACATGGGTGTGTGTCATGTAGTGAAAGCATGTTCCATATCCCCCCCATGAGTGTGTGAGAGAGAGTCTGTGACCGAGAGAAAGCGTGTGACAAGACAGATCCCATTATGCAGTCTGAAGGCAGGGGGGCCGCATTCCTTCACAGGGCTCGTGTTTCCAGCTTCTGCTGTGTGTATCAGTGCGTGCGCTGTCTGAATCTGTGTCTGCGTATTCTTTATAGGGGCATCACTGCTGGGGTCAAAAGTCAAAGTCTCAAAGTGTGAGACCTTTACACACACTATGCTGGCTGGTATGCAAGAGTTAGTGCCTTTCTCCCCACCAAGGGCTTGAACTTCGCCTCGCTCCGTTCACTCGCCACTTCCATCAATGAATCATCCTGCTGCTCCGCTAACCTCTGGCGTTCAGGGTTTTGATGTTTGGCACGACACACTTCTCTGATTTATTGATGTAATCATTCACTTTTCCAAGTTCCTTTCTTCTCAAATGTCAACGGTGAAGCCTCAGAGAGCGCATTCTCAGAACTACGTTTTTCCTCCTGGCTGAGGATTTGTTCTTGCCCTGGGGATAGAGCACGCAGTCATGTTGACTTTCTTCCACACCTGACATCTTATCTTCCCATCTCCTTCTTTTGAGAGGCTGAGCATGATTGCGAGGGCAAAATCCGGGTGGTAGCTCGTGAGCATTAATTCAGTTCACTGTCAGGCTAGCCTAGGAGAGGAGAAGAAAGAGGCTTTCATGTGACACTCCTGTTTTTATTTGATTTGAGCCTCAATAGGCGAGTCAGCAACAAAGCCTCATTTTTCCTTGTCACTTTGCCTCTTTATTCAACAAAAACAAGCCTTATTATTTTAGAGGCAAGCCAATCTTTTGCCGTCTGTATTAGGCCAGGCATCTTGCTAGTAGGCACTGCAATCATTGCTCTCTTCAGCAAAACATGCTAGCGCTGTGGGAAGCTGTCACAGAGCCTGGTTAAGCCACTTTCACACACTGTTCACCACACACTATTATTTGTCCATTACTTGTAATTACGCGTCATGAAGACTGATGGAATGTTTTCGAGGCTGACTTGGCAGGCAGTGAGGATTATCCTGTAAAGGACTTCATATAATTACCCAGTCATCAAACACAGCTCAGTGTGAAGACAACCTGAGGAGGGCGACTTGCCAAAGGCTGGCTTGTTGTGTTCATATCTCCAGGTTGTTTAAGCAGGCTTCATGTTTTCTTTATGCAACGTTGCATCCAAGAAAATGATCAAGGGACAAATTTTGTGTTTGAGTAATGGCTGCTTCGTGTCAGTGTGGTCTGCAGTCAATTCAACCAAAGTGACTGAACACCTTGGGAGTTTGGCCACTGCAGATAACAGAAGTTCACAAATATATTGTTTGCAGTAATGCTTTCATAATGCTTTCCCTCACGTTGTCAGGACATGCTGTGCCAGTATCTGACTGGCACATCATGCCCTCCTCACTGCATCCTCCATTATGGCTTATTGCTGTCCCTAGAAATGTCAAAGGAGTTAACACTAGCACATTACTCACAGGGTGTTGCTTAGTGAGGCTGTTTTACAAAGCCCATGATGATGATGATGACAGGATGCAGGCTCTAATTGTCTTGATTGCTCTGGGCCGGACTCCCATTGTGGTTTCGTCTGAACGTCACTGGGTGATAATGGGTTTGGAGGTGGATCTCCTACAGGTCTGCATCGATTTACACTCTCAGTCCCGGCCCCTGAGGTGCCACGCAGGTGCTCATCAATCTTTACTGGCGGCCAAGGAGATCCTTACTGAGATAAGTGAGGAGCAGAATGAAGAATACAATAGGGCCTCATCAAGAACTGGAGTCTGCCCTTTTCAAGTGCTTTCATATCAAGTTTCCACTACACAAAGAAATCATGGAGGGGGATAATCAAAGTTTGGAGTCAGATAGCAAGAACAAAGCAGGAACAGCGCTGTGGGCCACGTTTTATGTGGTTCAAAGTTTTCAAAGAGAATGATTTGTTACACTCTATGTAAATTCTTTACTATTTTTTTTCCTTGTCTCCTTTGAATGTGCATCATCTCACAAGGTGAGACGGATCTGAATTATTCAACTCGGAGGAGAAAATTGTTTTCATGGTTGATTTTGTGGAACTATTTGCTCTTATATCCAGTACAGAACAGTATTCAATATATGACTGAAGTTATTCATTGCAACTTTTGGTCATGCAATCCAATAACACACCATGTCTGCATGTGAAACCTGCGGTGAAAATGTTTTTTTTATTTTCTTTGCCTTTGCTCTTCCTGGGATGTAGCCACTTATCTAATACAATTTCGTGAACGGAGTTATTCTATTACAGAGCTCACTAATCAAATCTTATTCAGTTAGTTAAATGAAATATGTCTGCAGAACCCAACCCATGCAAGAGCTTTCTTATGAACCAAGCTATTAGTAAGTTCTGAACTTTCCACTGACTGTTGCCAGCAGCCAGTCAATGCAGAGATTGGAGACCTCACATGTAGATGTAATATGTGATGTCTCACTGTTTTTCTGCTGTTTTGCTCCCTTTGTTGTTTCCTCGCCAAATTAAACAACTGCCATGTCCTTGTAAAAGACTTATTCCAAGGGTAAAGTACGAAGCAGACGTCTCTATGAAATACCCTGGTCTTCTGTGGAACAAAGGGCCCAGTGTAGCCCAGAGAATTTTGTAACTGCATACGGTGTACATTTACAAGTGGGTGGGATCTCATCTGCATTGCCTCGCTGTCTGGGCCGGAGATGTCTTTGATATAGCATCTTGGATGTTTTGTGAAAATGTTCCTAGATCAAAGATCTCTGTGCTGTCAGGCTGGCCGCCTCGGTCTTGCTGTGATAACTGTTAGATGCACAATACAGGAAAAACAGAAAGAAACATGTTTTAAAGAATAGATGACAAAACATTTCATTTTCTTTTCATTTTTGACTCCTAAATAAAAAAATGTGTGCTATTAGTATCCAAAGTTCTTTCGGTCTGGGATACTATTATTCTCCACTTAACAAATATGTAAGACTATATAAATTACTTGTTAGCTTTTTTTCAAGGGTAGTGAGATTTTGAAAGCATTATATTTTACGTCTCCGTCTCCATCTACCATTTGAGATCACTAAGCAGATACATGTTTCAGTTAGTCACTGCCTGTGAAATAGTTTTACCCAGGAGATTGAAGTAGATTCAGTGGTATTCAGATGCCAGCAGATGCCCACCACTCCAGGTGCATCACCGTCATCACCACCCCCACACATCGGTAGACACAAGTTGAACCTCTCTCCTCTTTAAAGCTACAATAATAGAAGGACATGGTAAGCACATACTTTTCAATAAATGAGAAGCTCTGTGGCAGAGCCTCCTTTATATTGTGTTCACAGGTGGAGAAAACATCAGTTTTCAACCACAAGCTCTCAGAACATCTTGGTAGTGTGAGCATTTTCAACAGATTTTCTGTGGTGTCCCTCTTACAATGCTGTACACATTTGTTTATGTGTACACAACATAAACAACAAAATTCAACTAGCCTATTTTTTACTCACTGAAAACATCCTGAGTGCAATAAATGGATTCACTGTAGAACCATAGTGTGTCATCTAGTGACACACTACATGAGCACGTTTTGACGGTTTTGACCAGCATTCGTGATGAGATTAATTCAGTTTCTACATAAGAACTAGTGTCAAACATGCATAACAAGTTAGCTTTTGTTGAAACTAAAATAGGGTAATGATGATAGTTGATGCAATGTTTTAAAATGTAGGCAGGTATTCCAACTGTAACCCCCACTAGTTGTTTGTGCATAGCAGTAGAAGAACTACAAGTGATGGGGAGGGGTCCTCTGATCAGCAATAGATTTTCACTCATGTTCATAAAGGCTTTGCCTCATTGGGATGCTTCTTGGTACCTTGATTGTTTCCACATTGACATAACATTTAGATGTTTTCTGATATTTTTTCTGAGTCACTATTTTCCCACCAGCAAGAGTCAAAGCTTTCCAAGAAAAACAAGGCCGGTGAACCACAACAGGAGCTTGTGTCACGGTTTGGCACTCTTTAAACAGAGGAGATCAATTCCCTCTGCCCGCCTTCCCATCTTGGTTAACCTTCGGTCATGGTTAACGAAGCAAAGATTGATCCACAGCCATGTTGTGTTTGTCTGCCCCCCAGGAAGGAACTGTGAATCAGAGATCACTCTCACTCACACTGTCTGATCTCATCTATCCCCTATGTCACTCTTAACTGAAAGAGAGCATTTTTTTCAAAGTTTATTGCTGCTTTATTAGATACAGTGGAAAGAGGCTGGAAAGATGAGATATGACCCATGACCTGACATGATGGTGGGGCCAAGAGGCAAAGGTCATGATTTAGATTGAAACGCATAACATCATGAGCACAGAGTGTGCACTGAAGCCCGCTGAGCCACCAGGACTCAAAAGAGATAATTTCTCTGAACATATCTATCAGTCTTACAGTTTTGCTAGCTCATTTTTTGCTTTGTTTTGGTCTTTCCCCTCTCATCTGTCCATTCTGTTTTTCTTTGTCTGTGCTGTCCGCTCTCTTTCCTCACTTACTGTATGCCCTCACCCATTCTCCCGTCTATCTCTCCATCACAGCTGACTCTCAGTCTGTTTTTCTCCCAGGTTTATCAACCTTTCTTATCAGCTGCCACTGGTTCCTCTGGGCTTCCTGCACCTCATATCAGCCTGACTGATTACACTGTAGCAATGCTCTGTTTTCAAGGGGAGTTATGTGTTACTGTCAGTGTGCTGACAATCCAGGTCAGTGGGGTCCCATAGAAACCAGATGTATCGTCTTTAGTTCAGTAAGTAATGCATCCCATTAGATCTCAAGTAAGACTTTTGTGCATATGGGAACCAAACCACTTCCCTACATGCATACTTAACGCATTACTAAGAAAAGATAAAAGTTTTAAATAGAGATTGATTTGAAAGGGATAGTCACAATTTGTCATGCTGTAAACTGCAACTGGCTCAGGTCAGAGTGACTCTTGAGAGCTTTCTGCTCAGCATACTCGGTGGGCCTACTTAAGACTTGATAGATTTCCCATTATTTTTAGACAGCCATGATGGAGTACCAGGTAGCACACAGCCTTTTCTGCTTTGCTTTTAGCTTTCACTTTCTTTTATGTATGAAAACGCTACCCTGCTATGGCGCACAAATGGTAAGCCAGACTGCTGCCAAGTCGCAGAGATGAACACTTGTCTTCATGTGAAACACTCACAAAAATGTAATCAAGAAACCTTGGGCCATGTTTCCAGCTCTTCATTTGGAAATCAGTCATTCGGTTTCAGAGAGGCTATGAACATTTGAACCGTGGCAGAGCACCAAGGATCGATGCCAAGCAGTAATGCCAGGCAATAAGTGGGGTTATATTTGTCGTTTATTTGACATTGAATGGTCCCATGGAAAATATGAGCAGAGTTTATTGGTTTGTTTACTGTGTGCCAACCTTACAGTCTATTCTGTCGTTTTTTCTTGGCTTATCTCTGTGCACGTGGGCAGACTGAGCTAATTGACTCTCAGATTGCTATAATATGGTGCCAACAGCCTTTGAGAATCCATAGCAGTTACAAAAAAAGTGACTGAGGGCCTCAGACCAGATTAAATTACATTTACATAATATATTTCCAACATTTTACTACCAGTAGCATTGCACAATATATATTGCCTTTAAAGAAATCTACTTTTGTGATTGTTTTGAGTTCTTGGCCAAAAAAGCAAGAGTACTTTGTAAGCATTAAATATATTTTGATTGATTCATTCAATGTTAAATTGATTTAAGTGCTTTGTCTAGCCTCTTACGGCCTATCAAAACACATCTGCATATTTCATTATATTTGGGATTCAAGGGGCGATACGCACTGCAGCAGCACTGGCTGTCGTCCCATGGTGCGACAAAAGCTGGAGCGGTTGAGAAAGACTATAGCGTTTGACATGGTGCCCCATTGTGAGTCATGCGAGGAGCCCGGAGCAAACATTTCAGCTGACTACTTAAGGGTTACCCACCACGTCAGCTTTAATGGCAGTGTCACTGCCACCTGTCCCAGCGTCTACAGCAACGAGAGCAGATATGACAGTTTGGTTAGCGAATCAGTTTATCCCTCTGACTTTCTGTCCTCAGCTAGCACCGTCCAAGGGGCTGAATTCTAACCTCAGTCCTTCACCAGCACAATTAACAAGCTGAAAAAGAATAAAAGTAGAATAAAAGTTGAAAAGAAATAAGCTTGCTGAGAATACGGAAGTAGGAAAGAAGAAGTGGAAAGTTACTGGATAATGTATGCTCCTCGTCTGTTTCTTCAGCAAAGTAAAAGGTTAGGGCAGAGAGGAGACTATCAGAGCATGGAAAGCCTGGTGGGTGTAGGTCTCAAGGCACAGGTGAGCTGCCGCCCCGGGGTGCTCAGTATCACATGTTGACCCCCAGTATATTCATAGTCACCAGGTACACTGGAGAAGGGTCAGGTGAACAGTTGAGTCGGCTAGAGGCAGTTTCACTTCAGTCACGTTGTGTTCGGGGCACATCTCTCCTCTCCTTGGTTGACCCCCTCCCCGTCTCCTTCTCTGTCTCTCTCTTTGTCTCCCTCTCTCTCTCTGTCTGTCTCTGTCTCTCTCTCCCACCCACCTCCTACCCTGAGAATTACGTGTGCAAAAAGGAATGAAAAGAGGTATTGTGCTCTTTTGAATGCAAGCCATGTGTGCGTGTGTGTGTGTCAGTGGCTCACTGCACTAGGATTGGACTACCTTTTCTGCACGCTAGCACTCTGCAGCTATACGGACACTGGGGCCTTGGCATGCCACAGCTAACAGAGGAGTAGGGAGCGTGTTTTAACCAGCGTCATATTTACCAACCTCCCCATATGTCAGCTCCCTTAAGAGAGGAAGTCCTCCACACTTACACACAACACACACACAACACACTGTATGCTTTTATCACGCCAATGGCATAACTCGCAGTTAAAAACACTTTCCCCCCCCAGAGTCAGAGGGTACATTCCAGCATTCATACTGGTGCACAAATTGTTTTATTCCCTGTATAATGTAGATATTGGAACCTAGCCTAGGAATATTGCACTGTATAATACATTGCTTCACAGGATATTGGAACAGAGCCCAGGACCATAATACTGTGTCCACTACTACCATACCAGGTAGACTGCACCATCAATACAGTATGTGGCCTCTTTCAGTGCAGTATGTGGAGGCAAACGGGAGGGAAAACTTAGCAAGTTTTGACATAAAATGGGTTGCATTGATATCCCCATAGAAAGCGAAAAAAACAACTAAAGCCCAGTGTATTCTTAAATCTTTTCTGAACATTTACGTGATTTATTTCTTTCAGTTCTCAGTTAAGCAAAAGGTGCATCTCCAACAAACTCTGTGTGTGTCATTCTGCTTCAATGAAGGGACAAGATACTCTGTTGTTGGCCATTGTTTAGTTTGGGTAGTTGTTCATACACCTGAACACTGCTAGTGATTCTTCATCAGTGATAACCTTTCTAGCTGATGCTTGCTAAGGGTTCACTCTGCCTGTCCACATATTCAAATGTCAGCTCTGATTGCTGAGCCAAAGCTTGAAGGCCAAACCATGCCCTTTTCTCATACAACTCCAATGGGGTACAGTCTGATAAAATCCAAGCCCATTCAACTGCAAGCCTGCATGCTGTTCTGGATGCACATCACATTGGTCAGCCTGTCTCTCTGTTTGCCTGTCTGTGTGCCTTGCTGTCTGCTTGGCTATCCGCTAGCCTGCCTCTTTTAGATATATATCTGCCTGAGTGACTGCTTATACCCCCAACTCTTTCTGTCTACCTGCATCAGTGTCTACCTGCTTGTCTGTCTCATTGGCTGCATGTCTACTGGTTTATATGAGCAAGTGGGCTAAGGTGCATGTCATGGTCCCAATCTGACCTGTAACCTTCGTTGCATATCATCCTCTCGCTCACCAACCATTTTTCCTGTCTCCTTCCACTGCCCATTCTCTAATGAAAACTACCTTAGCGCTAGTTATATGCTTGACAGCTGTGACTGTCTTGGCAATGACAATGAAAAATAAAATCAAACCATCAATAATAGCTCACTACTTAAATTTAACGTTTAACATTACTGCTGGCATACACTTAGCAAGCGTTAAAAAGCATTAAATCCTCAATAAAGGATTAAGCCCACTTAGAAAAAGTCCAACAAACAATATGCAAAACTTAAATCAGATAATCTGATGTTGTAAAATGACATGACTTATACTTAACTTATCAGGAAACTCTGCAACTTGAAATAATCTCCTACTAGCTGCCAAAACGCTTCCAGTATCAATTTAAATTGTAGAAAAATGTGAAATGGAAAAAGCAATCTTCTAGTGCAACTGCACTGAACTACAACAGGCATTTTAGACATGCGCAGTTCAACAAGCTAGGACCTTATGAAAATCCTACAGCCTCAAAGCAACATCAACACATGTAGATGCTTGCCCTTTTGGCATAAATAACAAAAATGCTTAATCTATTTTGTGTCTGTCGGCTTGGCTGTCTATTGGTCTTTGTCTTTCTAGTTGTCTTCCACATCCATCACTTTCTCCATGTGTATCCAGTGACATAAATGTGTGCTGTACCCCTCTCCTTTCCTCTTCCCCTTCTCTACTTGCCAATCAATCGGCATTATCCCTGGCATCTTGTGGTAGTATTGGCACACTGGGAATTGAGTATCCTTGGAACCATCCGTCTTGCTGGCTGAGAATCATCTGTGTTCAATCACCCTAAAGGGCAGCTGCCAAATCACAGCACTCGCTATCTGTATCTCTGGGAAATTCAGTGCAGCAAGCTAGATAGGTGTGTGCGTGATAGAGAGAGAGCGAGAGAGATGGTTTATACTCATATATAAGTAAGTAGTAGAAGTCGAAGCCTCTATGTCAGGCCAGTACTATCACCGGTTTGTGGAACTTAAATAGGGGCTGTGACCATTAGTGGAGGGAGAGGAAGACTGATCTGAGATCAGCGTGTCTGGGAGAGTTAGAGGTACGTGATAAGAAGACATGCTGGAGCTTTCTGTGTGACCTCCACAGGTTCATTAGGACAAGCACAGTCTGTATATGCTGATAAGACGCACTTTCTCTTTCACTTTATTTCCCCCTTTTTCTCTATCTCTCTTTCCATCTTCTCTCCCCACACACTGAAACTGCTCTTGGTAATCAGGATGTATTTACTCTTCAGGATGTACTCTCTATGATCGTTAATGGGAGTGCATGTAGTCAACAGCTCTGTGTGTGTGTGTGTGTGTGTGTGTGTGTGTGTGTGTGTGTGTGTGTGTGTGTGTGTTTTTGTGTGTGTTTGTGTCTGTATATATAAACACGTATTACTTAAATTACAGAAAAATTGGCTTAGGAATGTGCTGTGGATTAAGTTTGGTTCCGGGGGGTTTTTACTCCCTCAGTGGCAGACTTTGGCTCTGCTTCTTTCTCCTGCCAATGTAGCTCTCTCGGATGGAAAAAGGAGCTCAGTATTTTGCAAGCTGGTGCTGTGTCACTGCCTGTAGGTGTTTAGAAACTGTTTAAAGATTAAAATGTACAGTAACTCCTCAGGGTGGGAGCTCAGACATGACTTGTGGTGTGTGTAAATGGGTCTAAAGGTGTGTGAGTGTGGCTGTGCAAGTGTGCGTATGTGTGACGGAGAACGAGTGCAGAATAGTTCTGCCTGTGCAGGGTAATTCCTAAAGAATGCATGGCCAGTCCAGACTACATATGGATGTGGTTCAGCTCAGCTTTATGCTAAATTGAACTCCTGCCTTGTGGTTCTAATTCAGCAAGGTAGACCAGAAAACCATTATTCTCCCATTAGCTGACTCTGTGACTCTTTCCATTGTGTCTGTAGGCAGCTGAATGAGCATGGAAACGAGTGCAGCCTGCATTCACTAGATGAGGGCATGATTTATTTTGGAGAATATGGCGGTAAATTGGCTGCTGGCCCGGTACGTTTCACTAATGTTTTTGTCCAATAATGACCAACTGGTGAAGAACCAGCGTCCAGAAAACTGCCCATTCTTGTTTGGGCCAATTTGTCAAATAGTTGTAAATGTGTTTTTTTCAGCAAACACTCCAGAAATTTATACATTGCTATATGTTTTTCGTTTTTTTAGATGAAAGGGGATTTGTTCTCTGAGTTTTGATTTTTTGCAGTGAGAGAGTTGGATGGTGCAGCAACTCTAGTCATTATTATTTCTGCTGTTTTCTCTGCACATGGTTTTACAGTATGCCCAACGGATACAGCTTTTAACACTGCAAGCTGCTGCTGTACTGTATTACACTACTGTACTGCAGCTACCTGGCTCTAGGGAGAGACTTGCATCACTGACTACATACAGGACTGTCAGAGGAGAGAAGGATAAAGCTAGGGAGAGAGAGAGAGAGAGAGAGAGAAAGACAGAGAAAAAAGAGAGATTACTGAAGTCTCAAGGGAATTTTGAGAGAGAAGGATGGCGCTAGATTTCCACAACAGGGTGAGGAACAGAGGAGGGGAGGTAGAGAGAGACAGAGACAACGTCAGATAACAGTAAAAGCCCGAGTTTGTCCTCTCCAGGTCTGACACAGCTTACTCTCTCTCCCTCTGTCTGTCTGTCTGTCTGTCTGTCTGTCTACCTGACTCTCTCTCTCTCTCTCTCTCTCACTCACACACACACACACACACACACACACACACTGCTGACATCTCTCACTGTGTATCCTCTCTCTCCAGTCTCCCTTGTCTCTTCTTCATCTCCTCCTTTCTTTCTCTTTCTTTCTCACTCTCACTTCTCTGTATCTCTCACACACACTTCTTCCGTGTCTTACTCTTCATTCTCTCCATCTCTCCACCTCTCCCCATCTCTCTGTACTCACTGTCCTCCTGACTCCCTTGTCTCTCTCTTTTCATCTCCTCCTATCTTTCCCAAGTCTGGCTGTCGACCAGCGCAGCATCGAACTCCCGTCTGCTCGCAGCCAATTTGGAAGGAATTTGCTCTCCCATTAAAGTGCATGTTCAGCGCGACTTTCATCCCTCTCCTCTTATGTTTTTTCCGCCATCCCCCAGCGAACAGCCAGCCACATCTCTCTGTGCATCAATAAAGAACAGAAACTGGGCTTTTTCAAGGGCACCACAGTTCAGGCTCCCTGAAAAAAAAAAACCCTCTGGAAACATCCAGGAGAAAGCCACATCGGATGAGACAAGCATTCAGCACGGTCTTTTGGGTGCAATTCTCCCTGCACCAAAGTCCCTTTTTTGCCGCAACCTGGCATGTAATTGGTCGAGATGGGAATCGGTACCTAGAACTGTTCTTTTGTTCTGTTCTTTTTGACAGAGCGATCCAGATGTTGTAGGGTCTGTTTAGCGACTGCGAGAACTGAGATGTACAGAAAGAGAAAGTTGCCTTTTTTGTGCTGTTGTAGCAACACAGAGGGGAAAGCAGATAGTTACCACAGCTGGAGAAATTATTTTTTAAATGAACAAGGACAAACACACACACACAATAATGCTGGCATTTTCATCTGCTCAGTGAGCAAACATGACCAAGCCAGTATACAGTTGTGTTATATATATTTTTTCTCTCTTTCTCATTTTCTTTCTCAGTGCAAACTACTGGCCAATTATTTCTTTGCCCACATTCATAAAACACTTGCACAAGCACATATACAGCAGCAGTACTACAGCACAAAAGTAAGTAAAGTACGCTTGTATCTGCACACACACCCTAAGACTAACTGTGCCATCACCATAGATGGATGATAAAATACCTCTCCTTTTCTCATTTTACCACACATAACATACAAATAACACACTCCTTGAGCTTGACTGCTACCAGCCGAACGTGATGTCAGTTACTTTTCTAGGATTCTCTTTCCAATCTGCGCTGTATATGCATACTTCAGCGCTTTGCTTTCAAAAGGAATAAAGTTCACTTTGAGTTGTTGGTGTTACTCTCACCAGTGGGCCAAGTAAAGCCTTAAGGAAGCAGAGATGTAAATTAGGCAAATAAGCAGGCCAACATAACAAGCAAGCAAGCAATTATGTGTGATGAATGGCTACAATGCATGTTTAATAAAAGCCCCATCAGGCCTCCCAGTTGAGCTTGTTGACACTCGCTGTTATTTTGTTGGCTTTGTCTCCGAGAGATTGCCTGCACTTACTAAATGACAAGAATGCCGCAAAATTACCTCTGAGAAAGAGGCTTTGAATTGAGCTGTTTTGAGTAAACAAGATTTTTCTTTCACAAACACACCCACACATATATTTAACACATACGCATGTACCGCACACACACTCACACACTCACAATCATACAATTACACAATCAAACAAACAGAAATAGAACGGAGAAAGAACGGGCAAAGAGAAGGAACAACGCAGATAAGGCCAAACTTTGTCCCAGCAATTTCTTTCAGTGAAATTCAGCCAGTAGCCATGGGAGGCAGCCACAAATGTTTCCAGCTTTTGTTACCTTCTGATTTATAGTCAGTCACCGTGTCCTTGAGGAATTGGTCTACATTTCCTGCTAACCAATGGGTGGGCTCTGTGTGTGTGTGTGTGTGTGTATTGTGTTGCTGAGAGTGGGCCGTTGATGTCATTTTTATGGCCTTGTAATTGTCATCCTAATTATGGACAACAAAGAGATTAGAAATGAATGGTTGTGAATTGACTGGTTGTGGAGAAAGTAACAAGAAGGGGCTGAACGGCGCACCGCTGCGCTGCTTAAATCCATGCTGTGTTAATGTGGGAGCGAGAGAGCGAGAGGCAGACACATTGTGAGAATATATGTGGAACAATGTGTGTGTGTGTCTACATGAGCCGGGTTCCCACTGGTCATTAAAATCCTGAGATAACATGACATTTTGGGAGGTTGTATTCCAGACGGGGAAAGTCGGGGAATTTGATCAATTCTCTGGGGGGGAAGTCAGGGAATATCAGGGACTTTTACAAATGGGTCACACTACAGGAATATACCAGAGTGTGCTTTTTCCAACTTGGCTCCTGCATTCATCACATTTGATTCTGGATTCAGCTGTTTTTCTCCACAGCAATCCCAACTGTATTGGCAAGCAGACTGTTTACCCTCTTAGAAAAACAACATTAACAAACCAGGAGGGAATAAAATGTTTTAGGTCATGGAAGTGCTCCGACTTAGTTATTGAAAGTCATTGGAAAAGTCATGGAACTTTACATCAGGGCCACTGGGAGCCCTGTTTGAGCGAGAGAGAGAGAGAGAGAGAGAGTATGAGAAAGCGTGTAGACACAAGTGTATACTCTCATGCTACACTGACTGTGTATGACTTGATCACTACCATCTCATCTCAATTCCTGTCAACAAGCAATTCTGTTTGAGCTCTGACAGCGTTGCAGCTAAAGCAACATTTGTGTCGTTTTTTTTTTTGTGCCATGGCTTTCATATAGTGGAAATCCTTGACAGGTATTTGGAAGCTTTGGGCTAGGTGCTACCTGGTAGTGCTCATTGGCATTCATACACTGTTGGAGTGCACTAGAGCACAACAGCCTGGCATGGTGAGTGTGTGTGAGAGAGGGAGAGAGAGAGAGAAAAGAGATGTTTCCCCGTCCATGAACTGCATACACTGCAGTGAATTGCACACTCCTAACCTTTGACCTGAAGGCAGCATCGATTGAGCAGCTGTCTGTCAGGAGCTGTTTTTCTGAACTACGGCTACGATCTGTCTCTGACTGTTTCATAGCCACATGTATAATGAATGCACACTATTCACTTTCATACACAATGAGACAGACGCACATTCTCTTGATATACACACACACACACAGCAGTCTCTTCTCATGGCTCTGTATCAATATTATGTTCTCCCCACCCTGCTCTGTTCCTGTTTGCACAGCCCAGTAAATGTACCCACCTACTAATCCCTTATGGAGGAAGTCCCAGGCAATGGTTATTCATTCTCTCTCTCTCTCTCCCTCTCTCTCTCTCTCTCTCCCTCTCTCCCTCTCTCTCCTTCTCTCTCTGTATATCTACCTATCTGTTACTCACATGCACTTTCTTTTTCTCTCTCTCTGTCTCTTTTACAGACACACACTCAAACTAACTTAAAAACTTTACTGTCTACACAGACACAGACACCTCAGCTCCTTCCCCCTACAGCTGAATGTAAGAATCTCCCGAAAAGGCTCCGAAAAGACTCCTACCTCATCTGCCTCAGTGTAAATGGAGCTTTTCCACACAGAAAGATCCATAATCAGGTCCCTCTTCTCTCTCTCTCTCTCTCTCTCTCTCTCTCTCTCTCTCTCTCTCTCTCTCTCTCTCTCTCTCTTTCTCTCTCTTTCTCTCTCTCTCTCTCTCTCTCTCTCTCTCCCTCGCCATGGTGCTCAGACAGACCTACTGAGGGTCAAGTTCCTAGAGAGGTGCTGCTGCCTGCTGCTGCTCAGTTGTATAAACACACACACAAACACACTTCCTCTCTCTCCCTCTCTCCTTCTCCTAGACACTTTGGTTTCTGGATTAGTGCCAGCCTGTGAGTGCACACAAGTGTCACCTTTCCCAGTCGCCCCAGATTGAGGCCTGCATTGTACAAGCCTCTGGGCAAACGCACACGTGCCTTTTCTGCATGCAGACGTGCATTCACATTGCAGACGTACACAAACCAACGTGTGCGATCCCACGCACACTAGAGACAGACAGACACACCGAGTCCTGATGCATCGGGCCGTGAATAACCGCTACGTCATGGAACCGTTGATGTAACATTAATTAGGCCTGTTTGGTAACATGAATGGCGCCTAACACTGCACAACAACGCGTTGTGACGTAGCTCTGAATCATGTGTCACCTAATTGCTCTTATTAGGCTGCATGATGTCCAGCCAGCCAGCCTGCGTTGGTGTTTTCTAAGGAATATCCTACTCTGTGTAGGTGAGTCAGTGAAAAGCACTGGGCCCGGAGGAAGGGAAGCTTTAATACCAAGATAAAGAAGATAGAGCGACACATAGAGTGAGGGAGAGAGAGAGAGAGAGAGAGAGGGGATGAGCAGGACTTTCTAATGGGCATTTTTAGGGTCTTGATCTTGCTGCAGTGATGGTTTTTCAGAAGAAGGACAGGAAGCGGAGTAAAACAACCGGTATGGAGAGAAATGGGGTGACACGGTAAGGTTGAGATAGTGACTGACAGAGGGAGAGCGACAGAGAGAGATGCAGCTGAGGGCGGAATTGTACAGACAGGTCAGGAGCCCCTCTCTCTCTCTTTAATACACACACACACACACACACACAAACACAACTCCAGTCTTTTATTATGCCTCTGAGCACCTTCATGGCCATCTTTTGTTGTGTGTGTAATTTGGTAGAGGCACGTAAAAATGTCCCCTTCCACTCTTCCTCTTTTCTTCTTCCATTCTATTGCTCCCTTATGACTCAACTGTTTTCTCTCCATTTTTATCCCCTTTTTCCCTCATGTCTCCCTCTCATGCTTTATATAAAGGGATTAGATTTTTGACTAGTTTATGTGTAAGACATCAAAAGCTCTTAGAAAGACAGTGCGGCCCATACAGAATCATTTCTTTTTAAAGAAATCCTTTGAGTTATCAAAGCAGAAATATTTTCCTTGATCCAACCAACCATAGGATTTGGTCTGTCACCATCCGAACTCACCTTTACCTGAGTGTCTTTGTGGCTTAGCACATGGCCTTGTGTGTTTGAAACCAATATTACTTGTTGCAAGTCAGAATCTTTCTATTTTCTGTTTTCTTGTCAGTCCCACCAGTCTTTTTTATATAATAAAGCAGAAATATCAACGAAATATCATGTGATATATATGGTGGAGAGAAATCACCTTCATTTTTGGGTTGTAAGGTTATGATTTTTTTTTTTGCTTTGTACTATGGATGCTTAGCTCTGCTTCTAAATTTTTTATCAAAATTAACTTTTGTATCTCGGTGATACTTGGAGAAACTGTCGATTTGGAGGAATATGATGTACAGTTTTAATGTGGGTCATGTCCCATAGGGCAGCAGCTAGCTACTACTCTGCAGGCATCTTATCAACATTTTATCAAGCCAGTGACACCCAAGGTTTGATTGTGTTTGTTGATTTTTAACAGTAACAGTTTCAAAAAATATCTGTACTTATCTGAACAAAATGGTTTAGTTCAATTCAATTATTGTGGGGGAAAAAGTGACAGCCCTGGTACATTTACCTGTGAGGGGAAGTTGCCCACCCATACAACCATCTGAGCACAGCACAACCAGTCTGTGTGTTGTGTGGGCCCACACACACTGCAGTTAAGACCCACAGATTCTCCTGGGACCACCTGGAGCTGTGGACCAATTAAAATCCCCACCCACCACTCTCAAACCCCAATGGACTGGCACACACACACACACACACACACACACACACACACACACACACACACACACACACACACACAGTGACAGCCTGAGAAAGTAGAAACAATCAATAAATAATTGATGATAATTGGCTCTATCTATTCATAATTGATACCCTCAATGGCCCCACCTGAGGCTCTGTGCTTTCCTTCTTTCTGACACACATACACACCTGCTGTCTCCCAGTATGTTATCTCCACCTGCGGCTGCACAGGAAGGAAACCCCTCTGTCCTGATAAGCGAATGGAGTGCATGCTCCAGACTCAGCATGCTCCCTTATCTAAGATGACATATGGATGTAATCACTGTGTTTTCTCACTGTTGAACTAATAGAGAAATTTATATTCTGGTTTGGCAATGTTCAACCATGCCACTCTCCTCTAGTGAGTCATTTAGGGTTTGCCCAGAGTTTCCCTAATGAATTGCAGTAGACTGTACTGTGTAGTGCAGTATTAATTTGCCTCCCCTCCAGGCTTAGACTAGTCATTGGAAAAGCGTGATTGTGTTGTCATGTTTTCAATTCCCTTTTCAGATTTTACCATTGCATTATAGCAGGGCCCGATGCACTACTTACAGATTTTATCATCATACTGCCATAAATCGGGCCTCTCTCATAGACCATTGCTACTGAAAACCATCTGCAGTAAACCCCGCAAGTAACTCAGCCAAGTCATCAAGTGACGGTTTGCTGAAAATTGTTTCGAATTAAGACAGCCATTGCTGCCGTGTTGTCTGCAATTTTACAGTGATCCAGTGAATTTTATTTTTCCAAAACCGCTAGTGATGAATAATGATAATAGCTTTTGTCTACCTAAACAAATGGCTTACCGCTTCCCCTTATCTTTCTCCATGTGTTCCTGCAGATCACCACTCTGATCAACCACAAAGACAAGCCAAAGAAGTCAGAGCGCACCCTGGCAGCCATCCACAGGGTGGGCCAGGCGGTGAGCGTGGCCGTGGGGCGGTTCGTCGCCGTGGGGGAAGCCATTGCCGCAGAGAACCAGGAGCTGAAGGAGGAGATGGGGCAAGCCTGCTTCGAGGCACGCAGAGCAGGTAGGCCGCTTTGTTTGGATTCCAGTATGTACTTGGGTGTCATTTCACTGAATTACACCTAAACTGCACATAGCGTCTAGTGTTTCTCTCTCAAAGACAGGGATGGCACTTACTTTGTGGTCACCAATTTAACCGATAAAACCATGTGAGGCTTCTTCATCCTAAAGGCTGAACTATATGTTGCACTTCTTGATAGTGTATAGTGTATTTTCTTGTCATAAGTATGGCTATGGCTTTGTAATGTTTATGGATGGCTACAGGTCACAGATTGGCTGGTGTTATAGCTGGCTTCTTCATAAGGACAGTCACTGAGATTTTAGAGGTTATTGTCTGCTCATCAGTATTTATAACTATTCTTAAAGCACGTTATGACAGTTTCATACCTTCAGGCATTGCAGCGTTATCAAACTTTATCAAAAGTTTCTATCTGTCTGGACAGCCTGCCTGTCAAGCAATATTACACCAGAGGACTTCCAGAGTGTTTTGAAGACATTGTTGTTATTAGGTTGGAAGTGAGGGCTGAAAAAAAGCCCCGCTCAGCCTGAGGCTGCTGTGTAAAGAAAGGGAGCGGAGAGCGTCGGCCCCTGGCTTGGAAAGCACTGCATCATGGGTTCTGATAGGAGGCTCCTGGAGACTTTGTTCAACAGGCTGCTGGGCGAGATGGAAGGGGTTATAGGGGTTGTACACCCACAGCGAATTTGGGTGTTGCGAGATGATTTATGGGATAGGAAAAACACATATTTCTACAATATAAATTTAACATCATGCTATTTTTGCTATATTTTCGACTTTTTCTTGAGAAATACTGAATAGTTTTCAACCTCTCGGCCCTCTCTGATAACTCATGAAATGAAACAACCTGAGAAGGGAAAATCATTCTGTGGTTGGACTGAACTTCACCTCTCTGCATAATGCAGCCTGTGACAGGGGGTTGTGAGAAGGCACTGCTTTGTTTTTTCGGGGTCACGAGCCAAAAAGATTGAGTAACCACTGATTTAGAGTATTTTGAAAAGGGAAGGGCAAGAAAGAGAGATGGGGGTGTATTAAACAAAGCAAAAATGATTGAAAGAGACAGAGAGAGAGATAGAGAGGGGGAGGGGGGTTGAAAGAGTGACAAGCAGAGCGAGGAAACGAGGAGAAAGTCTGGACCACTGTCGAGGGACTATCATCTTTTATTGAACCAGAGAAAGAAGGGGTGAAGAAGGCATTATAAGAAAATTCTTTCTCTCTGTGTGCCGCCGCTCCTTCTTTCAACACTTTTCCATGAAGAGGCTGTCTAAAAATACCTCACACATGCCAACATGCCGTATCTTCCTGGCCATCCAAACCTTTTCTCATAATCCTCTGTGTGGCTAGCTACAGTTTAGCCACCTGTCACCACTCGCTCAGTGAAGCCGCTTTTCATATCTGGTGGCTTAGTTCTTATCAAGTCAAACATGGGCCGCATTGAATCTTCTGCAGTGCAGCCAACGGGGCGCTCTGTACCCCCCCCTCTCTCCCAGAGGGACTGAAAACAATATCACATTGGATAAGAATTTAGACACAACACACCGATAATAGGTTTATGTTGGGGGGAACCAGCTTGTGCAGCAATGCGTTTAATCCTCCCACCGCGCTGATTTGTAAAGGGGGTTCATTCGAACAAAGAGAGTGCTGGTGGGAAGAGAGAGAGGAGAGCGGTGAGAAAGTGTATGTGTGTGCATGTGTGTGCACATAGGTGAGGCATGGTGAAGCACATGTGTGTGTGTGTGTGTGTGTGTGTGTGTGTGTGTGTGCACGTTGCCCACTCTAACTTATTCCAGTTCTCACTTCTCTCTAAGGGAGGTGTTTTCACAGTTTTCCCTCGCACTTCTCCCAGCAGACACTGTACAACTGTTCCCTGATAAAAGAGAGAGAGAATTCTTCCTTTTCTCTGTCCATTTTTTAAGAAATGATGGAGACATCCTCTGGGATGAAAGAGAAAGCCTTTTTAGAGTCTTTAAGTCTCCAGGAAGGAGGAGGGCTAGTTGGCGAAGGATTGACGGCTCACTAATACCTAGCCGCGGGGAGAGTTTAACCAGCCTGGCTTCAGCCTTGTGTGCTATAATGAATGAAATAAAGGGAGGCTGAAAGCATTAGCTTAATTAGATGCTACCCATCATCAGGGGGGTGGAGAGATCCAATGAGGCAGGTCGGTATAGGCCTTAATCTGCGTTGGATCTCCGTCTCTGTCTCCCTCACTCAATCTCTATCTGTCATTCCTCTCTCTCTCTCTCTCTCTCACTCTCTCTCTCTCTCTCTCAAAAAGATTTAAGATGCCTAAGATGGTAGTTGGGATCAAGATAAAGTCAGCAGATATGTGAGAGTTTAGATACTGGACTTTATGGACAGCAGGTACGGTTCAACAAGTTGCTAAAAACAGAGGAAGCAAGATCGATCGCCATTCAGTAGAGTCTGCACCAGCACATCAAGGATAGGCCTTTTTAAGCTTTTCATCTCTTTCAAACAAAGTGAAATAGTAATAATCCCATGATCAAAATGAATGACAAATGAATGATTCAGAATCATTCATCACACATTCAGCATCTTCATCATACACTACATTTTCCATGTAACTATAGAACAACTGGCTGCTACAGTGAGTAGAAAATAGCATGCAAACAAAAAGGCCATATATAGGAACACACCGATGAAAAAGGGTCTTAGGGATTGCTCTCTTTAAGGTCTTGAGAATCGATGCATTGATGGGAGCTGGAGGAGACGGGACGGAGAGGGGGACTGGAGAGGGGAGAGTTGGCTCTGGCCTCGGCTCTCTACCCTGGTGGTGTCATGGGGGTTGAGCAGCATTCTTTGTGAGACAGGCCTGGATGTTTCAACTGGTTAGGGGAGCTGGCACTGAAAAGCAGCCTGTCGGATGCAATCAGCTCGTCAGTGCAACTTCTTTTAAAGGACCAGCCAAAGCAAATAGAGAGCCAAGCTGCATGACCCGATAGAGAGCTATCTCTTTCTCCTCCCCCATCTCCCTCCCTCTTTCTGAACTCTCTCTCTCTCTCACACATTTCTCTCCCTCCTCCTCCCTCTCGCTCTGAACTCTGGCCCTTTTCCTCTCTCTGTTGATACGGACTGTTTTGGTCTTCAGCCCCAAAACTGCATTATTTCCATTTTCAGACTTTTTTTAGTGTGCTGTGTTTGTGTGAGTGGGGGAGAATGAGAGAAAGTTTGAGTGTGTAAGCACATGTGAGTCCTGAAGTGAATACATGTGCATTCAGCATATGTGTAAATTTGCTTCCGCGTGTTTGTGGTTCTCTGACCACTCAGTAAAATGACTCGGTCATGTCTCCCAGAGGGCATGATGCCAACTGTGTCCGGGTGAGGCTGGCATAGCTGTCGTGCCACTGTGCTGAATATAGTCTTCTTTTGTGCCACCCTGTCCAGGACGACATGTTCTCCCAGAGGTTCATAAAGCAGTGAGTGGCAGATTGACTAACAGTGTGCCATAGTGTACTCTGAAGTGACATAGAGGGCATTTGGGAAATTATCACTAGACCAGCAAACGTCTCAAAGCTTGGCTTCAATAACGCAGCTACTTTTTAGTGTCCATAGTTTTTGCTCTTGAGAGTGCGGACGTGACACAGGCAGTGAGGTTATTGAGCCATCCACCTCTGCTGACTGATGCAACATCTACAGTAGCTCTGGGTTTGAGATCTGTTCCAGTGCAATGTCCAAATCTATACTATATAGGAGTCAGAAGTCCACCAAGCACATTGCTAAAATATACCCTCCCCTCCTCTCTTGCAGGTGATGCCATAGCTCAGCTGACAGATGTGGGCGCGGCCCAGCCAGCCCCGTCGGACGGACGCATCACGGTGTTCAGCGATAGGACGGGCATGGTGAAGGCCGCCCGCCTGCTGCTCTCCTCAGTCACTAAGGTCCTGGTTCTGGCCGACCGCATCGTCATCAAGCAGATAATCACTTCACGCAACAAGGTGAAAGGCAGCCTCACATAGATGTACACGGATGTGTGTATATGCATGAAACACACAAACGTGAGGCGGCATAACATGAAATGTATTTTCCATTACCTGTTCACAACAACAGGGCACCATTTTGGGCTTAAATGCAAATGGTTATGCATGCACTCCGTTGCATTTTCTCTCTTATGCACACATGCACGCACACACACACCCACACATACTCACACTCCATACAGAGTCCTTTATTTCCTACTAGATAAGCAATGGCTCTTTGAAGGAGTACTCAGGGCTCAGCCTCTCTGGAGATAATTGAAGGGAAGCAGCACATTTAGCTACCACATAAAAACACAGAGCCAGGGGCTGTCTGCCTGCCCTGTACCTGGCTATGCTCTTAGCCAGACAGGGTGCTGTGGATATAGCTGTAGCTTGAGCCAAGAATGGAAGCACAGGGCCTAATCATGACTGGTTAGCCTCGTTTGGACAGACAGTCGACAGCCCCCTGTTCTCCATTGCTGGCAAACACAATTACATCTCTTCCCCTTCTCTGCCTGGCTTTGATAAAAAGCTGCTGTGTTAGCCAGTTAGCCTATTTTTAGCAGTTAAATTAGCAGCTAGACTACTATTAACTTAGCTTTAGATTATCAATTACTAACTCACCCAGTCTTATCTTAGGATGTCACAGACATCATTACATCACATCAGTGTAGCCAGTAGCACCCCAAAGGTGAGCACTGGAACAACACAGTGACTCTTAAAACATTGAACTAGGGAACTCCTGGTGTTTCATTAGTCAACTACCTTTCATTCTTGCATTGGTGAAATTAGCAAGGTTCTATTGTAGGACAAAATATAATAAGGTATCACTTGTAGGATATAAACATATAGTCCATCTGACATCCTGCAACATCAGGAGGAGGATGTTGCAGTGTGAAAGAGCCAGAAGAACATGAACCTGTTTGCCATATGTGCCCATCAAACCGTCTAAGATACTCTCTGATCTCTCTCTCCTGTCAGGTCCTGGTGACCCTGGACCATCTGGAGAGAGTCAGCACCTTCCAAGAGTTTGTCCAGATTTTCAGCCAGTTTGGCAATGAGATGGTGGAGTTCGCCCACCTCACTGGAGACAGACAGAATGTGAGTAGCATATGAAGAAGTTGTGAACTACTGCCTTACTAAGGGGATCAATAAAGTATCACATCTTTATTATCATTATCACTTAACTGAAAATAGCCCACAGGATGCAATGAAATGCAATCTGGTCTAGCATGGTGAAATTCTACATATGCATATAGCTGCCCATGGCTGGCTTTCTCTGTGTATTCCTTTACATGTTTAATTTGTCTTTATCTCTCTGCAGTAAAGTGTATCACTGAACACATTTTGTTAATTCATCTAAATAAAAACAATAATAATAATAATGATAATATACTACTCACAAACAGTGATTTTCTAAACATTGTGGTCTTTTGGTTGTGCAAGCGAGAAGCAGAATCAGACTCAGACTCAAACCTAAAGTACTATGAAAGTGCTGGCAGTCCAGATCAATAATCCATGTGTCAAATATTTACACTGTATGAAAAAGTAAGGAATGAACAGAAAGTGTCCTCAGGCTTCTCTTGTCTCTTGTGGGGTTCCCTTTTTTCTTTCTATATCCATTTTAGTTCATTTTTCCATGCTGCGTCTCTCCTTCCCCAGAAGAAATGTGCAGGTCAATTATGACTCACACACCTCAAAGACTGTTTACATCACGACTGAATGTTGATATGATCCGACCTATGATCAGCAATGCTTTTTGTCTGCAATACATTAGCTGCACCCTGGCATATTTGTAAAACAAAACTTTTGCTCAAAGCCTCAGTAAGACCGCTCCAACTTATAACTTAGCACCGTCAAAGACTGCTAATCCTACTTTGATGCATACATTCAGCTTCTGCAGCTAAAGCACTTTGCCTGCAGAAGCTGATGTAAAGTGCAGCGGCTGCGATATCTAGCGAGAGAGGGAGAGGGAGTTTTGACCATCCCTCTTTTTGAATTACATAGGGGGCTGTGTTTTGACACACACATCACGTCGCTCTCCAACTCTCTTCATTGCAGCTAATGCTCCGTATCTTTCTCCTCCTTTGCCACCCCCCCTCTCTTTTTCTTTCTGTCTCAGTCACTCCCACTCATGTGCTCACATGTACTCGCATGCGCAAGCACACAGCCCTTTAGAAAATCTACCGTCTGCATCTATTGAAGCCAGAAGAGCACAGAGGCAAAAATAATGACAGATAATCACATCGTCTTTGTAATCTGTGGCGAGGTGCTGGTAGAGGAGTTTATTCAGCTGCCTTTTTCCAAATCCCATATCTATCTAATTCAAGCTGTCTATTTCTGTTTAGAGTATGTAGAGAGGGATGCAGCAAGGGAGATACAGTATATCTGCTCTCCTATTCTGATAGTGTCTCTGTTTATTGAATGACCTATGACCATGGGCCTGGGAAGTTACTGATGTATGACATCAGGGGACATGTGTGTGTGTGTCTGTGTGGGTCTGTGTGTGTGTGTGTGTGTGTGTGTGTTGAGTCGGGGAGGGATCTGCACCACATTTGTATGTCCCCTCATGCCAGCATGAAGGAGATTTGTTGCATATGTTTGATGTTTCAGTGTCCTTGGGCCACCCTCACAGTTCTAGGAAGTTACAACTGGAGTAAAGCCACCCACTACCATCTGCTGTGCGTATATATATATATGTGTATGTGTGTGTGTGTGTGTGTGTGTGTGTGCTGTAGGACCTGAAGGATGAGAAGAAGAAGGCCAGAATGGCAGCAGCCAGAGCAGTGCTGGAGAAATGCACCATGATGCTCCTCACAGCCTCCAAGGTAAACAGCTTGCACACCACCACTGGTCCTCTGGGCTGCTGTTATGGAGTACCTCCAGCTCAAAGATATGAGCCCTTCTCATGTTTATACTCCAATCAATGTCAATAGTCAAGACTGAGACACCTAATCATGAAATAACCCTAGAGAGTGAATAATCACTGAAAAAAAGGATGAAAAAGGATAGAAGTTGAAAATTGTGTAACATTTCACATTGAATTCCTTTGAAAGACTTGCCTCAGGCACCCGGATTGCGAGTCGGCGCGGATCAACAAAGATGCCGTGTTCCACCGGATGCGCTGTGCCCTGGAGCAGGTCATCGAGATAGTCACCGAGGCACGGAGCTGCGGTGACAACAAGATCCTTCCTGCCAGCATCTACAACGGCATCAAGGACTTCAAGGTAAGGCCACAGATTGGCCTAAGTGGAGGAGTGGATATATATCATGGTCCGCATTAACAAATTAAAAGTATCTTAGAATGACACCCGCCTGTGAACTGTCTGCCTGTGAACCGTTTTATAATTTGGTTGTCTGAATACACCAGTGATCCTAGATCACTATGACTAATCCTCTAAATGTTAGAAATATGGATCCTGGTCTTGTAATTACGGTTTCAAGTATCAGTCAATTTCTGACATTTTCTGTCCTCTGGCTCTCTCCTCCTTGTGCACTGGTAAATGAAAAAAACATAAAACATTTATGAGGTGGTGCATGGTCTCTTTCCTTTGACAGAGAGGAAGAAAATATTATTGTCAGGAAAGGACAGGAGATGCTTATTGCTTTGAATAAATGGTTTAGTAGCACTTCATGCCATAGTTCAGCTGAAACTGACATTTGAAAGCATGCACTTGGCTGGCTTATGTAAACCTGTCATCTTAGGGTTCATAAGCATAGAGCATTACTTCTCATCAAAAGCAGACCTTTGTTGAAGGAAGAAAAGAGAAGGAAAAAAACACAATACAGCAAAAATGCATTAGCTCTTATGCTTCAGTGGAGTCTTTGAGATGCTGTTTGCAGTATTTATTGTGGACCTTTATGGCCAGGGTCAGTTTTAACAGCTAAATCATATCCAACTGTGGTTATTTTCTGAAGAGGTTGAAGGCATAATGATCATTTGACATTCAATGGTGTTTTCTTCTCTCAGGACATTTGTTAACAGAACTGTATATGCTTATATGTCTATCCCATTCTCTTCTGTGTCACTCCCTCTCTATCCCTGTCCTCTCCATCATCCACTCAACCTTTCTCCTTCCCCTCGCACCCATCCTTCAAACGCTCCTCCAACTCCCGCCCCGCCCCTCCCCTTCCCTCGTCCAGTCCAGTGTGGAGTCCCTGCGGGAGAACCTGTACTCCCTGCCCCCCCAGAGCGTGGGCAGCCAGCTGGAGGCGCTGGTGGAGCGGACGGAGGACTTCACGGACTCGGCCTACACCAGCCACGAGCAGCGGCAGGCCATCCTGGGCATGTGCCAGCTGGCGCGCCAGGACGCCCAGCAGCTGGTGCACGCCTGGATGGAGGCGGTATGTTGGCACAAGCAGGCGGACTCACACTTGACCTTATACATGTCGTGCACATGCTTGCACAGATGCAAGCACATACACCCACAGGAGCACATATGGTGCTGTATGTAGAATAATAATAACTTCATCTGTATAGCAGTTTTGTAAAAGCAAAGTTCACAAAGTGCTTCACAATCATGTCACATGGCAAACAGTGAATGTCCTTCCTTTTCACACCTACATTGCTCTATAATACAATAAAGCATAGTAACCCGCCTGAATAACCATTTACCAAGACATATTGAACTGAGTCAGACACATCGAATCATGTTCAGTAGAGTCTCTGTGGCCTTCAAAATTGATGGACTTATGCAACGCTAAGTCATTATATTTCAGTTTCTCCTTGTAAAGTTTTTCAGTGTGCAGAGTACACTGCTGCCGCATAATTGTACAGTAGAACTCATCAGGGAAAATGAAAAGTTCAGAGCGCTGAAATGTTTTGAAATTGCAGAGAAAGCTTCTTCGGAGTAAATTTGAACGTTTGAATGTAATGTAAATTTGAACATTCTTGGGTGTTCTACACAGTCTAACTTCTTATTGTGTCAGGTACCAGTGAGGATGGATGTGTTTGTTTTGGCCACATTTTTCCATTCCAACTATTCCTGTTTGGTAGACTGATGGGTTTGAAAGTCTGAAATTTGGGTAACAATATGTTGCATTCAAGGACTGCAATACATTCTCTCCTGTGGGACTGCTTTGTACATCTTCTCATCTTAAAGGACCATACCAGTGTTTTTGCATGTTTTAGCCCATTTACAACAATTCACATATACTTTATATTACCACCGACCATTTTCCAAAGCATGCCATACTTTTTTAGATGTCTGAATGCATTTTTCTTGCTTGAGATAGGCAATCCATCAGAGTGAAGGGTTTATTGCCAGGGTTTATTTTTGTCAAAATTACTTCATCATTGCGTGGTAATTTAGTTTAATGCCTGCATTGATTTGAAAAGTCTACACATCTTCTGGCAGGACTTCAAAGTCGGCTGCCAAACAGCATTGCATTTGCACGCTAATTGGTGAGAAAATCAAAACCAGAAGACAAACGATCACCCAACATGGGCATCATGAAAAGGTTGATATGGATTTGGCTTCTTCTTGCTTTAAAAAAAACTTAGTCTTCATTTTTCTAATTTATCAATAGCACGTGAATGCACCATTCCTCTCTGTCGCACTCAGAAACCCACACAACAGAGTGTACGTCTCTGCTGGAAAATAGTCCTTGAAGTAAATTCAAACGTCCATGACTTCTAAAACAGGGTATGAATATTATCACTTGAACGTTTGAATTTAAAAATGAGGGAAATCAAGTAAATATTCAAAGATCTAAAAAAGTATGGTATGCTATGCTTTGTAAAATGGTCGGTAGCAATGTAAGGTATGTGTGCAGCAAAACACCGGTATGGTCCTTTAATACAAGTCATTTCAATTTAATAAAACTAAAATACAATTTGAAATCTTAGCTTATCTTATTGTAACTCTTAGCTTAGCACCATAGGTCACACAAAAACTAAAACTCAAAAACTATATACAGAAAAAAAGTTGAGAAAGAAACTTTCCATTACATTCCGTTTCTAAACTTTTCAATTTCCATTATCATACTCTCTCTGAACTCTGAAACCATGTTGTGTCTCGCATTTTATATTCTCCTTCCTTTTTCCCCCTTCCTCTCTCTCTCTCTCTCTCTCACTGGAGCAGCAGTCTGTCCATGTCAAAGAGGCCACGGAGGATATGGAGGTGGGCATCCTTAAGACATGCCAGAGTGTCAATGACCTCAGACGCGAGGTGAGCACCACATTAAGTCTGC
Source organism: Centroberyx affinis (assembly GCF_046629955.1). Lineage (NCBI taxonomy): Eukaryota > Metazoa > Chordata > Actinopteri > Beryciformes > Berycidae > Centroberyx > Centroberyx affinis. The sequence continues at coordinate 56,466 of NW_027279902.1, forward strand.
ACTGCCAACCCAACAATCAGAGCGAACCGTCCCTCTCTGCTCTGCCAGCCTGCTCTCTCAGTCTGAATAGATGTATTCAGTCAGAGAGAGGCTGGCTGTCTCTCACTAGCTGCTGTGCTTCTGTGGGTGGTTTTCCACTTTGGATTTTTTTTTTTCACATCACTCTTCAGCTCACCTGCTGTCTCTCTGTTGTCTTACCTCTGTCAATGTGTCACTTCCTCTCTTCCTCTCTGCTTTTTTTCTCTCTCCACTCTCTCATTCATCCCTCTCACTCATCTCTCTTTCTCTTGTGCTTTCTCCTCCCTCTCTGCCTCCCCCTTCTCATTCTCTCTCCATCAATCTTTAACCTCTTCCTCTCCCCACCTCTTCTCCTCCCCATCTCTCCCACCTCCTCTCCTCTCCTCTCCTCTCCTCTCCCCTCCCCTCCTCTCCTCTCCTCTCCCCATCACAGCTCCATAAGGTGGCGGTGGTTCGTGCCTCAGACTTGTTGAAGGTTCATGGGGAGCAATTGCCCCTGCGGGCGCTCAAAGCTTCAGGCGCTGAGGGCAACCTGGAGGCAGTGGCTGAATACGCCCGCACTCTCACCGAGCAGAAGGAGCAGCTGGTGGAGGTGGGTGGGCACAGGGGGGCTGGGGCGGGCTGGGGGGAAGTTAGTGGTGGTGCCACCAAGTGGAGGGTGATATACTGGTAGAAACGATACACCGGTGAAAATCTGTGCTAAAGTTTAGATTTGCCCATACTGTTTTTTCTTGATGAGGCAAAAAGGCTGGAGGCGTAATTACATTCTATACAGAGTTGACCATTAGTTTCAAAATTGCTGAAAGTGTGGGTAGGGCATTGTTTTACATAAGAAGACACATGCTTAAGAAGAATGAACGTGAAGCAAACGCACCTCCTAATCCTCAACCAAACGAAAGTCAACAGAAAAAAAGTCAGACACTGAGCAGAAAACTACCTGCAAGCTTTGTCGCACAACTGTCCCTGCTAGCGGTGGTAACATAGTAAGAGTTTAGCCTAAAAAGACACTATTTCTGGAAGATAATAATACTATAAACCTTTCTTTTGTTTCAACTTCAATTTTGTTCCAAGCCCAAAAAAGTCAAAATTCTTCAGTGTGATACCTGCCTTTAAATGAACAAAAACTGCAATGGCGAAAAACAGGCATTCCCACAGGGTTTTTGCACCCATAAAACATTTTTCAAATGACATTACCAGAAAAACGTCCATACAGCGATATATCCTGGTACTATCCAAAATTCTAAAAATCTTGCGAGATAAAATTCAGGTCATATCACCCAGCAGTAGTGCCACCGAGGGAGTGCTGATGACTGTGTAGGTGACAGTAGAATTATCTATGATTGCGTTTTTGTCAGTAAGGGGAAATGGGTAGCAAGGTATATGCGGTAAAAATATGACATTTAGAGAATATTTCTCAAAGCTCAGAAGCACATCCAGCTTGTTTCTTGATTCATCCTGCGTCTCTCACTCCAGACATGTCGGCTGCTGTGCCACGTGTCGGGGACAGAGCCACTGGAGATCACCTGTATACACGCCGAGGAGACCTTCCACGTTATTGGTCCACAGGTAACCGTTAACCTTTGTTTGTGACAGTATACCTCACCTAACTTGATTTTCAAAAGGCATCAAACGAGAGAAAGGAGCAGAATAGAAAGACATACAGGTGATTAGACATGAATTAAACTTGAGCCCCATTTTGTTTCATTTAACACTTTTATTGTGTCTCACAGTACAGTCAAAATGGTCCCAAAGAGGTCCAGTAATGAGAATGAAATCAAGCCTGAGTAATATTCTACTTAGACACGGCGGGAAGGGAAAACAGACAAATTATGTCTCCTACACCTGCCATCCATTCAGGAAGGCTGAGAACATGCCGTCCACCTAGTCCCGCTATCCCAGATCTAATTATGTTTGCTCTTGGAAACCATCCATGCCAGTAATTATCCGGCAGTGTAGAATGTTCCCGTCCCGCGGCGCTAATGTCAGGCCCCGCATGACCCCGCAGTAATGACTGCGTTTCTGAGTTCAAAGGTCAGCCAATCAATAATGTCACAGTGTGGGGCAGTGGCGGTGGTGATATCTCTCTCTGTCTGTCCATTGTAATAGAGGGGCAGCCCAGAGGGTAATTGGCTATTAAATACTGCACTGCGGGGGATGTGGGGGTGATGTGTGTGTGTGTGTATGTGTGTGCGTGCGTGTGTGCTTGTTTTCTAAGTAGTATCCCATCAGATGCAGTTGTCCGAAATCCTGTTTGCTCTATGGCCCAAGTGGGTTTAACGAGTAGAGTCGAATGCAGATATTCTGAAATGTTACATATTTTTCCACTCAAAGATATTGAAAGCTTGACCTTAGTTACATAAATGGTGAGTCATGCATTGGTGATGCGCTTTACTGTACTTATCAACCTTAATCCTATTCACTGTGTAAAACACAAGGTTGATGAAGAAGCCGTAGGCAAAAAAACCAAATAGCATCTGATTGAATTGAAAATCACCATAGCGAATCTCCTGATTCTGAAAAAGGTTTACAGTCATTTTTCTCTGACTTTTGCCTGCATAATTTTCCCTGCCAGGCAACAAAAAATATGATCACAGCTTTACTGAATTTATTGGACCACTTATCCCCTTGTCTACTACACTCCTGTCCCCATTTTACACCCTCGTTCAGATCATCTCGGCAGCCCAGACGCTGGCCCTCCACCCGTCCAGTAAGATCGCCAAGGAGAACCTGGAGGTGTTCTGCGAGGCCTGGGACTCCCAGCTGTGTGACATGGCGCTGCTGCTGAGAGAGATCAACGACGTCTTCGAAGGCAGACGAGGTGTGTATTTGTACATGTATGTGTGTGTGTGTGTGGGTTGGAGTGGTAGGACAGAGAGCATATATGAGAGATGTATGAAAGTGTATATGAAACAAAAACATATTGTACATTATATGTCACTGGAATGTATCAGTCACTTAATTCCAGAGTGACAAAGAGGTGTGATCACATGCAATATGTGCTGTCAATGACCCACGAGTCTGGCAAAATCAAACAAACAAAACCTTGGTGAGTCGTTTTGCCCCTAAACGCTTACGTTCAATGAAAGCAAAGTTGAGGCAAAGAAAGCAGCATGAACATACCTTTGAAAATTCTTTCAGCTTAGTGTGTGGAAAGCATTCTGCAAAAGGAATTCCACCAATGCCATTAAACACCCATGCCCACAATCCTCCTCTCTCTCTCTCTCTCTCTCCATCATTGTGCCAGTACACTGTATGTGTCCTATTCATGGACAGCTCCTTTCACAAGCTTGGCTGTTTGTATCTTCACACTGATAAAGACCGAGAGAGAGAGAGAGAGACGTATGTGTTGATGCTCGGGTGTGTGTGCCTGTTTGTGTGCTTCTTGCGCCTACGTCCCTACGTGTGCACACAGGTGTACGTGTTTTTGTGTGTGTCCATCAGGCAGTGTCAGATTCAGGTGTTATCAGTTCGGGGGCTTCTCATGGAGTTACAAACCATGTCAGCTAAAGCCCTGACAGGAAACATAGTGGTAGCAGACGCTTGGGAGAGCATCACTCTGGGGCTCCAGTCTTCCATAATATCTGGGATGCTCGTGCGTTCTTGGAAAACACACAATGACACACTGCAGGTTTGGCTAAAATTTAGTGCAGCTATATACATCACACTATTGTATTGTATCTCAGCAAAATCCTGCAGTAAAACATTATGTGGGCACTGTGAAGAGATCGGTTTTACTGTTTTTCTTAATCATCCACCATTAAACATGCCAGTAGAGCTGACAGCGCTGCAGTCGACTGAAGCCAACCATGCTGTTCATGTTCTTGACAGACCAGAAAGATAAAGAGATATTTCACTAACTCTAGGACAGTGATAAAAGTGAAATTGTTTCAGTACCATAAGTATTGTGAATTACCATAATTACCCACCCTCAGTATCTGGATATCTACCTATATATGTTCTAAAACTAGTAACTACAGCAGGGTATTTTATTTTTATTAATAACATGATTCAGGTATCATTCAAATACATGATAAAACAGGAAACAGGATTATTTTGAGTCATTTATTTTACGTAATATTGCGAATTGTATATTTGAATATTTTTAGACACCCATATAAGAGACGGTAAGCAAGCAGATAGATAATCACAGTAACTGTCTCTTTCTATTTTTAGGAGACAAAAGACCTTACTTGTCGCTTCCCAGACCCGGAGTGAGTATCACACGCCAGCCATGAATATTCTCATGCATATTCCACCGTTACACTTCATTCAAATGGTTTATAATCCCTTGATTAATCCTATTCCCTTTCCCCACAGAAACACTCAGCTAACCTGAAGACTGCCAAGGCTGTCAAGCTGGATGCAGAGGTAGCGCACACTGTAAACTCCTCTGGCTTTCAGCACGATGCATCATGCCACGTCTAGTTCCTTATTCTGACAGCACTACATTCATCTTCTGGAAACTTGGTGTCACTGTGTTGGAGAATTGATGGTATATGTATGGTAATGGACTGCATTTTCGCCGGCTAGCACATACTGTAATGCAGGAAGCAGAAGTGTCGGATTATGCTGATTATAGAACTTTTGTATTAGCTTCTGAGCGTGTCTAGTGTTAACAAATCAAAATAATGTAGAGAATGTGTGAGCTGAAGTGTCCTGTCATGTCTCCAATGTAGAAATGCTTATGGTTGTGCTTGTGCGGGTCTGTATTCATGTGTGTGTGTGTGTGTGTGTGTGTGTGTGCAGGAGCAGACGAGCATGGCCAAGCTGGGCCTGGAGCTTCGTCTGCTGTCGTCGGACGTGGACGCCGAGCTGGAAAAGTGGGAAGAGCAAGAACATGACATAGTCCGACAGAGCCAGAGCATGGCCAGCATGGCCTACAACATGTACCTGTTCACCAGGTGGCCTACTGCTGACACACACTGCACACACCTCCCACACACACTCACACACGAGAAAAGGTGATGGAAAGAATGAGATTAGAGAATGAGTCAAATTTTATATGTATCCTGCTAATCTCTTACCTTCCTTTCAGTGCTCAACATTGTGCAGCCTTTTTAGCAGCATCCGCTCGATTCTCTTTAAAGGCTTAGCTAATGAGATTTTCAACCCCACAGCAATTGATACTGACCAGGCACAGTTTGAGGCACTGACAAAGTTGATGCTGACATGAATCATTCTGAATAATAAAAAATTACAGAGGTCTATTTTTTGATCCATTTATCTCTTCCTCATTTTGTGTGTTTCCCATATTGATTCCCCAGGGGGGAGGGGCTGCTGAAAACAACACTGGATCTGTTTCACCAAGCTGAGGTATGCTTGTCCTTATCCGCTCATCTCTCCCTCTCTCCACCCTCTGCTCTGTTTTCCTCCCATTTTATCTAAGTTTTAAATGAATGCGTCTGGTGCCTCGTTAATGAAACGACATACTGGGCCGGAAGATCAATAAGCTGGTAAATGCCAGTATCCCTTCATTCACTCCCCTTTCACAGATCAGATAGGGCACGGCTAGGAGTCATCAATGTGATGGAAACTATAAGGAGTTTACATGCCTGCTCACCTCCGATCTATGGGTGGGATAACAAACACGGTTGCGCTGAAGGGGACAGGATCATTGCCAATAATTTGTAATCATTTGCAGATTCAGGGCCAAAATGCCAATTAAGATTGATTCTGTTTGGGGCAAGAAAGGGAGATAAGGAGGGAAGAAGAAGACGAGGAGAAAGAGAGACAAGAAAGCACACTGATTGGAAGCAAAATCTCACATAATATTTACTGATTGTCACATCGCTTCCTGGTGGAAGTTAAACACATTATGTTTCTGTCTGGATTTATATAACTCTTTTCTTTTTCTGTTTTTCTTCTTTTGACTCGCTCTTCAGGTGCTTTCTGAGGAGGGGCTCCAGCTGTGCTCATCTCTCCGCATTTTTTCCACTCAGGTATAATCTCACATAAATAATAAATAAATCTCATGCATACACACACACACACTTAGGGCTGAATACCAAATAATGTCACAATACTAGATGATGTACAATAATATCAGCTCAAATTATTGTATCAGTTTCACTGGCCAAATAAGTTTGCATGTTAAAACATTTTAAAAGTAGAAATGTAGAGAATGGGACTCTTTTATTATATAAACCAAAGTAGTAAGTATACTGTTTATTAGTAGAAGTATATAAAAGTGTAAGTACCATAGTATATCAAAACTTGGAACCTGATTGATTCCACTGATAGCTATGGAAGTCAGTAATAGAAAAAGAAAATCATTATGGTGTGATGCCAAGAGTAGAGAAAACTGCTTGTTAATTTTCCCTGACTGGAGCAGTCCTGTGCACAGGAGCAGGCTAACAACCCACTGTGGGTATGCATACACACATACACACACACACAGACAGACACCTGTGCCCCCGCCCTCTTTACGTCTCTCACACACATACACACCCCTTCATCCGCCCCGGCACACCAGGATGCCAGGCCCGCCTTATAAATCACACAGTGAGGGCAGGAAATTAAGACTGTCACACACTTTCACTGTCGTCTTTTCCTCCGAGTTGAGATCCAACAAACAAGCGTAGCCTCAGCACCTTCCTTCCTTCCGCCCTCCCTCCCTACAGGCCTCGCCCTCCCCCAACTTCTTCCCCAGGTCCTCCAAGTTTAATTAAATGGCTCTTTTTGACAGCCATTAACGACTGCCATTCGTCACTGGTGTGTCTGTGGGTGTGTATGTTTGTGCACATGTGTATGTGTAGAGGGAATGGGGTGGGGACAGGACTGGGATGGGGGGGGGGGCAGCGGCCACCCAGCACTAATTCATAATCAGGAGGCCCAGCACTTCAACTTGCCTCACGCTTTCTGATTAATTACATCAAACAAACGGCACTAATGGAGTCTCTCTGTCTCACCCTCCACTCCCATAGTTCTCTGGCACCGACACACTTGTAGCCCACCTGTGTTGCCCTTGTGGAAATTATGAAGCTATTTATGCAAATTAGCCGGAACATTTTTAATTGAGGTTTGAGAGGTTTTTATGCGCTGTTGTCAGCTGTAAATTATGCTACTGCTGAATAAAGCACCCTGTGTTTTTAGGTCGTACGTGGCCGTGTGCACACATGTAAGTGGGCTAGATTGATGACCACCATGACTGAGATCAAGGGATTAGCTCAGCTGGATAAGTGAGTCTAGCAGTAGATTGTGAACTGGTTGTTGCTGACTGATTACATCGATCAAAAGCCTAAATCCACTGAAGCCTCTCCTATTCCCTACATCAGCGGCCCCAACTGTGTCCCTTGGGACCCCGAGTACTGCTGGTTTTCTATCCTACCAGCTAGTCCCAGGTCTAGATCAGTCAGACAGCTAGAATGAAAACCAGCAGTACCTGTGGTCTCGTGGACCAGAGTTGGGAACTACTGCCCTACATATAAACCCTGTTCCTGGTTAATATTATCATAAACCATTTCTGCTGTGTTTTGTTCTAAGAGATAAGAGACATCTCTCTCTCTCTCTCTCTCTCTCTCTCTCTCTCTCTCTCTCTCTCTCTCTCTCTCTCTCTCTCTCTCTCTCTCTCTCTCTCTCTCTCTCTCTCTCTCTCTCTCTCTCTCTCTCTCTCTCTCTCTCTCTCTCTCTCTCTCTCTCTCTCTCTCTCTCTCTCTCTCTCTCTCTCTCCCTCTCCCTCTCTGTTTCAGCTGGTTGATGAGGAAAAGTCTGCGGTGATCACAGAGATGGAGAAACTGGTGGCATTGTGCCAACAGCTGCAGATGGGGGCCAAGACTCCTGTACAGGGCAAGACTGCCACCTTCCAGAAGGTGCCCATACTGTGTACCCACTGTTTGTGTGTGTGTGTGTGTGTGTGTGTTTGACTCTCTCTCTCTGTCTGTGCACATCTGTATCTTTGTGTCTGTGTTTGGGTGTGCAGTTTTTGTAAAGTCCCTGAATCAATTCCTCCCAGTGAATCCTTCTTGCTTGATCCACATTAATTTAATAGTATCGTACGGACATTAGCCTCTTCTTGGAAGGATAATTAGCTTTGACAGCATCAAAACTACGTATCCAACAACAATTAGGCATCAGCAGATCACTGAGCACACAATTGAGCATGACTAACCGTGTTACTTCATAACAGACTGGCTACGGCGTAATCCTCAAGTGATCTACAAGTTACACCATTATTAAACATCGGGAGCGAGATTAATGAACGTCTATGAGGAATTAATGAGCTTCTCGGGCAGGGTTGAGCCGCCTTAGGTCACCTTGTAATAATGGCGAAGGTTGGAATCAAAAGGACTGGATGAAGAATAGCGTGTCCTCTGCTGATTAATGAGCGTCTCTTTGATATGTATTGGTCCCCTTCTCTATCTCCCCATCTCTCTATCTCTCCCTCCTCCATTCACTTTATCATTCACTGCTAATAGAAGAGCTTTCCGTCTGTCAGGGGTTGGTAGTGCACCGATCAGGGAATGGAAAGGGCTTTGCCGAATGCAGTTTAGATGGAGTTACGTGTGTTTGTGGGTAGATGGATGGGTTGGTGTATGTGTCTTTGTCCATATTATTATGCATTTGCAACTAATCCAATGTGTATCCATGCTGTCCATCTTAAACCATTTCGTTAGGTAAACCAGCAGTGTATTCCTATCCTAATTTTATTTCTTTGCATTTCTCTCCAGGTGGACTCATCCATTCAGACCACCAGAGGCATCTTGACCGTGGTCCTGTCCCTGCTACCAGTCTGTAACAAGCTCAACCGAAAGGTGACAGCTAATAAACGGGACAGTATACACACAGTATACATGTGCTTCAGTAGCAAAATGGATAAAGAGAGAGCGAAAACTCAGTAATGCTTATTTAGTCCAGGAAAGAGTGATTAAATCTGATATACATGTTCATTTTAACAAAAGTTTGTATAAGGCCTGCCATCTGTTTTTCTCTTTCCATTAATTTCCTCCCCATGTCCTCTCCAACTGCAGTACAAGTCAGAGAGGAGCAGCCTGGGCTCCCCGCAGGGCTGGAGAGAGAGGCAGGATGCATCCACGCCTGTCAAAGACGACAGCGCCCTCAACAGCAAGAACAGCAACGGCTTCGGGGTAAAGTCCTTGGAGCAGCACATGGCTGGTCTCAACCTCCTGGAGAGCAAGTAATCCAGGAAATAGTCACCTCATTTGTCCCATATTCGCCCCTCGGAGCAGCACATAGCCGACCTCACCTTTCTGGAGAACAAGTAGCCCATGAAATAGTTACTCCCCGACATCCTCATGCATCCACCACAGAGTGGGATAGAGCCGCAGGGTGAAGTTGCCTCATAAGATGCTTGCCTTGGGTCAGAGTTTGTTATTGCTGTCCCAATGTTGAAAAATAAGGTTTACAGAGAAAAAGCAGATTCAAGATCTGTGCCCAGGGGCAATTTTAACCCCGAGTCACTCGAAGCACTAGTTCCACCCCAGCCCACCAGAGGGGGGCAAGCAGCCGACATCATGACCATTTGCAGTGGAGTGAGTCTCCTTCACTCGGAGAAGATCACACAAACTGATTTGGAATCAGGTTTATCACTTCCCTGGCTAATGATTGAGTTAAGGATAAGGAAGGATAAGGAGATGATAAACTGATCAGAAATCAGTAATGAGGAAGGGCAACTCCACTTGATGCTCAGCCATGCATCTGTTTTCACTATGTGCCTGTGTGTAACCAGCCCATTTGCTTTGTGGTGTACTGTAAATGTGTTGCACATCTTAGCCAAATGAGACAATAGAGTAGAAAATGTTGAAAACCCACCATGCATGATGCCATCATCACCAAACCGTTGTGTTTGAGTCTCCTATGGTCAACCCGCCATAGGGTTGTAATGTTAACACCAGCTTTGTAATGTTAGCCATAGTGGTACACCAAGTATGTTCCAGATCATCTACATCGTAGTCAGCTTCTCACTTGGATAAGTATTTTAGAAGACAACCATATGATTTATAAGTCTATTTTCCATAGCATTAGCAGTGGAACGTACCCCATGTGCCATCTTAGCAACAAAGTGCGAATGCGAAAATCACAATTTGATGCCAAATATGATTGTTGTCATGGAGATGCTACGACGTTTGGTTTGCTACTCGACTGAAACATAAAGCTCTTACTCCTCCAGTGTTCATCCACGGAGAAGGTTATTTCTATCTGGGCCTGGTTTCTCCACAAAGATAAGCTTATTAATAAGATGCTTTTGGGAAATCAGGACCTTACTCACTTTCTACTGTCTCGAGTATTATCAAATCATATTCAGTGTATACTGTTATACTGTTTGATTTTATTTCTCACTAGAAAATGAAAGAATATATTGACCTGGCACCTGTGTCAAATGAATTGTCAAATGGAGCCTTGAAGTGTACTTGTTATGAAGACTATCGTTGTGAAGCTGCCTAGTAGGCCAATATGTATTAAATGGTATATGGTATGTATAATATGGTACTTGAAGCATAGATATGTATACAGTATGCATCCCAAGGTAATGCCTTTGGTACTAGGTCAGGGAATGATGATGACTGAACTGAATAACATACATTAAGCTTTAGAGATGCGTTGTACTGTATGAGAGCAGCTAAGGATGCTGGTTATTGTAGTGATGCTACAGACGTGAAGAAATAATAGATATAGTTTTGGACCATCTATCCTTTTGACAGCTGAATGGTTAATAAAAGTGACACAAATCAAAAATAAACAATATTTTTCTTATATCACTGTTGGTTGTTTTTATTGATATTCTCCAAAAATAATATTTCTAACTTAAGTATTTTTGGTGTTTAGCAACAGAATTGCCATAAGAATTAACACATGCTTTACTCTCTTTTCCATATTTTTCACTAATTACAAAAACAAACAATAAATAAAGTACTTAAAAAACAGATGAGTACTTCCTGAAACCTCCTTTCAACCTTTTAACTATGAAAAACAATGCAAATAAAAAAACTATTCTTTCTGAGCGTGTATGCTCCTTCCTTCAGTCGAAGCGTCCACGATCAGAGGCACAGTGCATCGCCTGCTTTATATCCAAGCGCCCTGCAGCAGTTACCGCAAGTGAATGCCACTTTCCGGGACGCGAGTGTCCCCACTCTTCATCCAATGTGGTGGGAGTGGAAGGAAGCGACCTCTTCCCAGACTCGGTTAAGGCGAGAGCGCCGAGCCCCGTCAGCAGGGTTGCGGCTGGGCAGCGTCCCGTTTGGAGACGACACTCTCAAACTCCTCTCTGCTCAGGAGGTTCTCTGTTATGCTCTTGCTCTCTTCAAACTTTGGCAGGATGACGGCAATGTATCCCTCAGTGGACGGCTGGTCAGATTTAAAAGGCAATATATAAACTAAGTCTTTGTTTGGATAAGTTTGGATGAAACTTTAATGATCCCCACATGGAAATTGATCCAGTTTCCCCACATGCACCATTAAAGTGTCATCTAATCTAAATGCAGCAGCAAAGAACAGGATATGGTTAAGAATACAATAAATAGAACACATTGAAGATAATCACACCTGACTTATTTGTCAGTTAACAGATGTTTGCAGTTTACAGATCTAAAAATGTACAATCCAGTGCAAGAGCAGGATGTGCAACTGTGCATCATTGGCTTTTCACAGTATCAAATTTACAGATGGAGGAACATAATAAGATGTATCCAGATGTGCAAATGTGCCTTTTTAGCTATTCAAAGTATCAGATCAGATGATAATGATGACGTGACTATTTACCTTTTCCAGCAAGAGTGCAGGTCTTTCTAGAATATCCTCATTGACCTCAAGAAGACGGCCTCTGATGCAGCTGAAAATATACATTTGGATGATTATTTATGACACATAGGCCAAATTCAAAGTAACAAGGCATAAGAGAGGAGCATAACACGTATGCTTAGAGAAATAGACCATCGTCTCACCTGTAGATTGTGTATTCAGTCTCATCAGTGCATGTTATCCTACACAGAGGCGCAAAATCAGTAAGGAACTGCCCCCCCTGTAGTGGAAAATGGGTATTTATTGTTGAGAAGTCATTACTGGGATTGTGAGGAGTTAAATAATTTGTGAAGCACAGATACAATGTTTAAACACATGGACCAAAATGATCTGAATAAATATAATTACCCGCTTGGACTTGCCAGACACTTTGTTGTTCAGGCGACTGCATCCATTACTGATCTGGTAGTTGATGCTTTTGACTGTGCGTCCATGCTGAAGGATGGGGTGGGTCTCTGCTAAAGTGATGACACATATTCTGCAGGGAGCAAACACAAAGGTCAAATTCTGCATTATGCTGTAAAATAAATGCACCAAACTAAGGGATGTAACTTCCCTCTGCTAAAATTCAGCAGTATTGTTTGTAATATTCATAAGTGTTTTACTCAGGGATGTAGTGGGGGATAAACCCATCTAAAGACAGTTTATCGCCCTTTTTAGACCGACACTAAACTTTATGAGGTAAATTTAAGTAGTATCAAACTTATGTGGGTTATATAAATATAGTTTTATTTAAGGGAAAGGAAGCATAAATTAATTAAAGTAGGCTATAACTGATTTATGTTCATAATGGTGGCCTGTCAGCCTTGTGATGATCACCAGCTGGAGGTCATGGTCTACCCACCTTTTTATTTGCTACTACATCAGTGATTTTACCTGTTTGAATGCTGCAGGATGCAGTGGTCTTCACCAGCTTTCCCCTTCATATCTAAATGAAAAAGACGACAATGTATCTGTAACTTGTTCAGGTAAAATCTTGGATTAAAATATGTTATGAGCCTATCTTGGTTCAACAAGACAGCAGGTTACTAGTTGCTCTGTCTCAATGAGGTCTGTCTGCCAGTCAAACTAGCTACCTAGCAGTTAGCTAACAACATTACCGAGGATTTTCAGTCATATTTACCGGCTCTGTACCATCGTGTGTAATACCGATCGATAACTGAAGGCGCCTGTGTTTCTGTGCTTTCCTGCTCAGTGTCGTCCATTAAAAATATTCACGATATTGGCTGTACAACTGACGAGTTTGCAGCAGCGTCTGTCACTACTCGCTTGACGGACTGCAAATTGTGTCGCACCAGACAGCCCGTCCTTCAAACGGATCCGGAAACTTTGGGAGCAAAATTACAAGCGTTCCGGGGATATTCTTTCGCCTCATCAGGGCTGGAAAAGGGAAAAGGTGGATTTAAAATTTCGGGCAGTATGAAGTATGCGCTAGCTAGTAGGCTAGAACAAAGTACCTTGAGTTCAACAGCGTCATAAAAAAAAAAAAAAGGTTATTTTCATAGCAGCACGATACTTGCCTGATATCACACAGAATTGTCAACTCGTTACACTCGGTGGAGTGGGCGGATTCAAAGGTCTGGACCTTTGGGAGAAGAGGCGCATCTTTAATGTCCATCAGAAAGTGACAATGGCACAGAGATCTACCTCGACCTGAGGAAAAGGGCAAATCAAGCTGTGGAGAAGACTGGGGTGTGAATCCAAGATGGTGCACTTTATCCTGACAATTCTTTATTTGCACTTAAGCTTTGATTAATAGCCTAGCACCACTTGAATTATTCAGTTCAAATGAATTGGATTTGACTATCAGGTCATTTGTCTAATTAAAATTGATGACTTTCTAAGATACCCCTCGAAGACAATTGTTCAATGAGTCTCTCTCTCGCTCTCGCTCCCTCCCTCCCTCATAGGCCCCAGAGTCACAGAACTGCTGATGTAGTCAGATGAATTCACACCAGCATGGCAGAGTGATGACTGAGTATTTCTCCTCTCTATGGACAGGTACGTATTAAGCACAAGTTCTTCTCTCACAGTCAGTTTGACTTGGACTACTTTAGAATAAACTTTTCTTCACCAACCTCTTGTTCCGCCTTTCTTGATGTGCTGTCAGAAGAACCATGGAGGCAATATTTTGAACAGTGCTGAAGTGTCCCGGTGGAGGCTGCTAGCGCCACTTGAGCCTTGACACACAATTTACTCCACACACACAGAAGGCTCTGGTGTGACTGCCTGGGAATCACTGTCAGAACATTTGTCCACATCGCCCACTAGATGTCACACTACTACTAACAACTCTGTAGTGTATATCACTGCACCCTACACATGCCATTCAAGTCAAACTCATCACATGACACCAAGGTTTATGCAAATGCAGTGCACACTGTGTCCAAATGTATTCATCTAAACTGAAATACTCCCAGGTACAGTTTCTCAGTTAGTAAGATTCATTGTTTTTCTGTGTAAACCGGCGTGGCAGTGTGTTATAGGTGTCTGTTAAATTTCCACAATTATACTCACACAATACGTGTCATTTTTTTTGTGATGAGCCTTGCAGATGGCAGCTAGAGGTATCTTGGTGTGTGCCTGCATCCCGGTCCATTATGTAATGAAGAGGGCCCAGAATGAATGGATCCAGGAATGAAGGAATGTTCCCCTCCCTGAGGAATCGGCTCTCTCTGACCCAGACCGATCAGATTCCAAACATATCTGGCTTGACGTGGTACTTTGACTATGTGGACAATGCTGAGAGAACATTTTTGGGGGATTGGCGTTGCATGAGGCAACTTAAGTGGGATGACTTCATGTTGGTCATATAATTGAGAGAGAAAGAGCGAGAGAGAGGGAGAGACTGGGCTGAAGCTGAGGGGCACAATGAGTTTTCCATGTATCTGCTCACCGCTACCAAGACTTGGAAAGTTTTGCTGTCGGGACCCATCGTAATGTGTTTTTCCATTACTCCTCTCTCTGTGGTAGGCCATAGTCTGTAATTAATTCAGAGATGAAACACAAAACCGTTGTGGAAACAGCGGACACAATGCCAGTATACCATACAGTATTGCATCAGGTTTGAAATGCCGTCACATCCAATAAACAGGGCAGTCCTTAGCCTGATATTAACTTTATTTGTGGACATTTCTTCCTGACACTTATCTAGGATCAGGTTTCCCACCCCAAATCTTAACTCTTAACAACCATTAACGCAACAGCAAATAGATGCTAGATCCCAGAATGGATGGTCATCTGAGTCCAGCCCTTCATGTAGCTGGATCATATAGGCTAGATCAGGGAAACGTCCCATAGACCCTCAGTCAGGATAGATGTCACCCATACTGTGGCATTCTGGGAGGGTCTGACGGGATTAAGAGTTTCATTTGACACTGTTTTGTATGAAGGGAAGGAAAGGCTCCTCATGTTATCCTAACTGGCAGGTGACCTGACTCGGCGCTCCAGGCGTTCCTCTGACCCCTCCGCACATGAACACATCATTACTCACTGTCAGCCCACACTGCTGGTTTCTGTCGGGCACACAAAACTCATAAGTTCCTGGTCATGAACTTTGATTCCTTCGGTGTGTTTGTGCGAGCGAGAATGTCGGTATTTGTGCATGTATGAATGCCTTTGCGCCTGTGCATCTGTGTTTATCAGTCTATCTGTTCATGCCTATATGTATCTGTCAGTCTGTGTACATTCCCCAACCCTTTTGCTGCTTATTGTGGAAATGAAACACACTCCGTCTCCCACTCATCCAGAGCCGGTGTGAGGTTCGCCGGCTGGCCGTCAGTCAGGCATCTCGAGTGTCTCCAGCTGCACTGGGCTTCTGTCTGTGTGTGTGTGTGTGTGTGTGTGTGTGTGTATGTGTGTGTGTGTGTATGTGATGCAAGCCTAGCTCCACGTCAGCTACTGCTGCAGCTCGCACCCCTGTTTGTCTGGCCCGCTGTTTGTCTGTTTGGCTCCTGCGTTCTCTCCCTCCGCATGGAAGTCGTCCAGCTTCTCTCCGCAGCCTGTCCCGCCTGCCAGAGGAGCGCCTGATAAGGGAGGAGTGAGGCTCTGGCCAAGGGGGTCGACGTCTGCGCGGCTTAAGGAAGATCCTCAGCCGCTCCTCTGGCGTTACAAACACATGTGCTTATTAGGATCGTGCTCACGCAGTCAAGTTGCAGGGCGGAAAAATGATGGTTTCCTGGTTGCGTGGCCCACAATTAGTTATGTTCTTAGCGAGAAAGACAGACGAGATAGATTATGTGTAATTTATTGGAGTACTGCTGTGCGGCTTTGACACAGACGGAGAGAATTATTGTGGGGAAGGAGATTTCTTTTTGAAAGTGGTTAATGCCATCAAACTATCAGTACCAATTTCAGCAGTTAATTGCAGTTGTTTAGGAGGGAGATTTCATGCAAACCGGTCTCACTGGAACCTTCAGTATCTAATCATATGATTCCAGTCTGAGAAAACAGACAGGGGGAAAGACTGGCTCTTCTTTTCTTGGACAGCAATGAGGTCCACCTGCATTTGCCATTATGTTTGAGGACGGAGTCATATAATGCCAAAATGCACATTTAAAACCGTCTTTATGAACTGGAATGTAAGTTTCAATAAAAGTACGGGGTAATTTCACAGCAGCGCTTGTATTTTCTGAAGGGTTGTTAAATGTGCTTTGTGTGTCTTTTTGTCTGGCTGCAGTTGATCTTTATGTGAGGACAAGAATTACATTTTAGTGAGAGTAAAAGTAGTAGCTAAAGTCCTTAGGTGAAAACTCTCCTGATGTGAAAGGACTGATCCAAGATTACTATGTCACAGCCACAGTGACAGTTGAATTTTGGATTGAAAATCATAAGCCTGTCATTGAGCGGTCAGTGAATGGAAGCCTCCCTAGCAACAGCTCTGAGGTCCCAGAGATCAGGACCGTTTTGAACCCAAGACCCGGAGGTTGTGTGAGCTTTAGTAAATGTCATGTCTGCAGAACCTCAGTACCACTCTGATAAGCTGGTCCCACATCAGTTTGTTATTAGCCTTCCCTGTGGCAATCAGTGGCCAACGGTACAATCAATCATGTCTGAGCTTTTCTGTTATTTCTGGCCTCTCTCCAAAGGCAGCAAGGCCTCAGGCTCAGGCTAATATGAGTGTGTGTGTGTGTGTGTGTGTGTGTGTGTGTGTGTGTGTGTGTGTGTGTGTGTGTGTGTGTGTGTGTGTGTGTGTGTGTACGTGTGTGTGTGTGTGTGTGTGTGCGTGTGCGGGTGCATGTTCATGGGTGTGTGTGTGTGTGTGTGTGTGGTAGGCTCTTTAGTCTGTCATGATTAACGGGCATATTTCATCAGAGAACTACACCAGCTGGCATGCTCACTCCTTTTCTGTGGTAACAATAAATTAAAGAGGATACAACTAATTACCGCACAACTAAAAAGAGCAGATTGTATGTTGAGCAAGAGATGGAAAACATCCAATTCACCTCTCCTGTATTACCATTTGGGTTATTGTTAACTTGGCAACAGGACAGAGCCTCTGCCTCACAGCCAAACCTTATCATTTTCTCATGAACTGTATGCTGCTCTGTTCTGCTAATGAACCCATTAGCAGAACAGAGCAGCATACAGTGGGTTCATAGTACTAACAGATTCATGACTTGGGCCTAATGCTGGAGCAGGAGGACATGCCATTGTGACTCGAACATAGTTAGCCTGAGGAACATACTGATGGACAGGGAGCATGGCCGGAGCCAGTATACAGATGATAAGGAAGGGACAACTCCTCTTTTCTTATCCCCTACACACCTGCTTCTAATAAAGGCGGATGATATCAGTCATTTCACAGATGTGTGTGTGTGTGTGTGTGTGTTTGTATCTTCAGTGTGCATATGAGAGAAAGGGATTATGTGTCCCTGGCGGCAGAGCGAGGAACATCTCTCGGCCCAGAGCTGAAATGCTGTTGTTGTGTGAAAACCTTGTAACCCCAGTTCTGGTGGTTTTCATGTTTTAACTTCAGTTGGACAACATGCTCTTCTATGGGTTGAGGAAATTGAGAGTTTGGTCTCATGAAACCCCATTGCATAAACTCAAATACACACAGTGGTCAAGCTGGAAACACGGCTGTTTGTTGTATAGTTCCTGAAAAGTTGACATTTGGTGGATACAAGGTTTTCACCCGACAGCGGTGATGTATCACTTTGGCCTCTGGAGTGTGGAGACATTCTCTAGAAGGAGGGGTCTCAATTGGATAATATTTCAACTCCTCATCATCAGTTTGGGACTCTCTCTCTCCATCTTGCCCTAAATCAAGGCAAACTGTTTTCTTCATGCGCTGGTGAGCTGGAATACAAACAAGAGTCTGCAAAGCATTTTAGTTTCCTGTCTGAGTCGACAAATGAGTGTCCCAGTAGTTGTGACTCATTAATCTAGCAGATCACTTTTGGGGTATTTTCATTGATCAGACACTATTTTCTGTCTTGATGGCCCATCCCATTTTTTGCCCACAATTTGACCTGGTCCCCATCCATCTTTTTCCCTCCTTTGCTCTTTCATTTCACTGACTATGAAATGCTTCAGACTCATTCCTGACGCTAATTTGTTCACTGCTGTCATCCTACTTGTCATTCTCTGAAGATAAATAGGGTACAGCAGGCGCTGAGGGCAGTGGAAAGAACAAGCACATTGCCAGGTAAGATAGAAAACCCCCACACACACACATGCACACGGCAGAAATAATTTACAGGTATTTCAAGGTTTTGACATCGGATTCCTTACCGCATATGAACTATTGCCAAAGCAATAAAATTTAACAAGACCTTTTTATGGCACACTGAAAAGAATGTATGCATATATATTTAACATTTTTGTAACAGCAACCGGGCTGGTTTAGGTTTACCAACAACTGAATATCTAATTAGGTAGTGCCTGCACAGTGCTTGTGTTTATTATTTGAGAGAAGCCATCTGGCAAACAGCTGCTTGAAATGGTCTTAATGGAAAGTAGAGGTTTCTCCAAGAAAAAATCTCCAGCACTCCATGCTCGCATGTAGCGCACCAGCAGGCGGGACGCTCTGGGCTGTAACTCAGTCGGAGGTTGAATGGCACTGACAGCCGAGCCAGGTTGTTCCTTTTTATCCAAATATCCATCCTTCAGCTTCTTCCCAGAAAAACTCATTTATATGCCTAAAACTCATTTATATGCCTGTCTGTTTGAAGCTTTCCAAATCCCAAATGGCTGTTTTCTTTGCAATATTCTTTCAGGTTTTGCCCATTCCAATAGGCCATGCAAGTTACTCATCTGACATCTAACTTAAATCTATTAAGATATTGAAATTGTTTCTATGTTGTTTAACTTTTGTTTTTTTATGTTTTGATGCTAGGGTTAGGGTTAGGATTAGACTAAATAAAAGTTTATGTGTAAGTGGCATTTTCAAGCAATGCAATGAAAATGCTATGACATTTAGCTCGAACAACATAGACACTTTAATTCAGGCATACAAAATAATTTAGCTCTGAATGAGAATTACCAAGTCGGCCATTTCAAAAGGTATTTTGAAATGGCTGAAATGTGAAAAGACCCACTAACTTTTCGAGATTGGATCAGTAAATGAAAAGTTCTTTGTATTGTGTTGTAAAGTTATTATACATTAGGCAATTCTCATTCCTCTTTACTCAATCATGTGTGTAAATAAAATGAGTACCTTCAGAGTGTGCTCAAATGTGTGTGCTACAGAAAGGGTCACTGTCTCAGAGAGAAATTCCATATGTGAGACAAGAGATTGACTATTTACCACACAGTCTGATTTTGGCCCTTACAGTACTGTAGCACTCCAGTCAGGCTAATAAAGCAACAGTTACAAGCATTGTAAAAGTCCTCTTGCACAGAAATAAAAATGGTCTTATTGCACAGTCTGCAGCTCCAGACCTGTCCGCTGCAGGGCCGAGTCACTCAACAGACACACAAAGTAAATATTCATGCTACTGTTTTGTCTTAATTGTGTTGTACTTGCCCATTTTTACTTAGCACGTTTACATGGAAGAATATGGAAAAAAGCAGTTTATGAGCAGAGTGAACGTCACTGCCTCGTTTAAAAGTATTTATGAGAAACAGCTAAAGGAATGGGAGCAGACACAGAATCCTAGCGGGTCGCATAAGAACTCCCCGGTCCCTGGCAAAGATCTGGACCTTTGGAGCTCTTCTGGAGTGTTTGATTTTTGTTTGTTTTCCCCTGGCTCTCTGGACAGACTTGGATATGGGTGTGTGTATTGGCTGGGACCCTCAGTTCTACTTAGAGGAACATGTTCTCATGTGCTGCTGCTGAAGCGAACACATGATTTCATTAAAGGTACTTTCTAAGAGAGCCAATGAGTTTTGGGGGAAGCAATCTCAGAAGTAATCACACTTTGTGTGTGTAAATTTTTTCTGCTTTGAGTAATTTTAGTGTCACAGTAATTTTGGACCCAGCAGACTACTTCTGTGTTTCTAAAAGAGCGTCAGGTCAGTAAATTGACAATTGCAGATTGAGAAGAGATAGAGAAGAGATAGAGATCTAGAGGCCTAGTTTCCATTCAACGCCTGGAGGAAGTGGTCAGAGTTAAAGATAGAGTGGAACATGACTGCTTGTACCCAATTAAGCTGAAAGTCACAACAGCACACAATGTGAGATATTGGCAACGCACCAAGAAACTTGAACCACAATGAAACACAAATAACCGGACATTTTCTCAGAAATCAAATGCATGTCTGAAAGCCTTAAAAAAAAGTTGCTCCTCACAAAGATCTCCAAAACACCTCCGCTTCTAGCTCACAGTTCTATGTGATGAAGGCTGTGCTACAGAAAGGAAAAAAAGCTGTTTTAATTAACAAAGGGGGAAAGTACAGAGCTCATTTTTGATTGAACAAAGCAAACATTTATGTGGATTTTTTGAGGCACTGAGGTAGTGAAGTCAGAGGTTTGGACAGCTGGGCCTGGGGCTGGAGGGGAGGATGTGGCGAGATTAGAAGAACCTGATTACATGAAACAGGCTGTAGGAAGGAGGATCTCCCTCTCTCCCTGCATGCCTTGCTCCAACTCCTACAGACGGAGTCATGGATAGGCCTCCTCTCTCCTTCCTCCTCTTGTTTTCGTTCAGGGCAAAAGCCGAGGCCGCGGTGCGTTGTCCGAGTGTTTTCCTTGGTTCTTCCATCCACTGTAACATCAAACAAAGTTCAGATGGAGAGCAGGGGAACTCGGCTTAGAAGCTGTCTTCTCTCTGTCTCATCACAAAGTCTTCATGAACCCAAGGTTTTCTCGTAAGACAACATGCCCCGTGCGGGTGTCCAGTTTTGTTAATATTGAGCTGTGATTCTTCCGCTCTTTGCCTCACCGAGGTCCTTTGTTTTCACCGTGTATACACACAGATGTGTGATGCTTGGCAGGGTGATGGAGGTTTGTCTTTCATATCTGCATTTGTATTACGGTAAATGGCCGCATGGTTTCAGGGAAAAGCTGTTTTTTGTTGGATGTTCACAATGAATATGCATGAGTAAATGGGTTAGAGGAAGTTGAGTTTATTTTGAATACATAAATGTCTCTTGATAAATGTTCTACCACACCATCTTTCCCATAACTTTACCTTCATTCTGATTCAGAGGTGAACACACTGTTTTTACTTTCTTTTACACATCTGACTGCAATTGTAAGTGAATCATGTAGACGTTGATCAACAGCAGCCTGTCAGCTAGGCAAGAGATAGCTTCATTTAAAGCACAAGCTTGCATGGGTTTCCACTCTAGCCTTTCCCCAGAATGGCTCCACATGGTCTGGAGAGGCAGGGCGATGTGCGGAGAGAGTTATGCTGACTGGACAGCAGTCTCGGCATGGTGCAGCAGTAAGCTACCAGATGTGTGGGTTTGCATCGCTGATTGTTCCGCACATACACGCACACACACAAACACACGCATCCCTTGACTTCTTAACACGTAAACACACACATGCACGCTCTCCCAATCGGTTTCTTTTGTGCTGCTTGCAGGTATTTTACGAGACTTTAAAACCAGGCAACACAAGTATTTGATCCTGTCCTTTAATTGAATCAGTAGAAAGTGCTGAGTTTGTGTTGACAAGTCAGACACTGTTGAAAGGGAACCCCTGGTGGCTGGTAAACCTAATGAAAACTAGTAAATTAGATTGGCCAGGTTGCCAACTTTGTGGCCCCCGGCCTTTTGGATGTACAGTTCCTGAAACTGATCTTATTCAGCGTAATACTTTAAGAGTCCACTGTTATTTTACTAGACTAGAACTTTTCTTTTTCTGCCCTGTTTCCAGAGAAGTGAACAATGGAGTCACAAAGTTCCTCATCCACTTGCGTACACTAGTGTTGATGAAATGTCTCATGATAAACGACATGTAGCCGGCTAGAGCCTTTCCTCGACGGCCACTGAGTGACTGAACGATTCCCCTGCGCCTCTGCTTACATTCTTAGACATATTTCTCATGCTCTCCCTCTCTGACTCAGCTGAGCCAGTGAGGTCAGAACAGAAAGTCATAGATAAAGGCACATTCTGCTCTTTGTGTTTGGGCAGAAGTTTGTGTTTTCAGTCTGCTTTTTGGGGTTAGTGGTTAAG
Source organism: Centroberyx affinis (assembly GCF_046629955.1). Lineage (NCBI taxonomy): Eukaryota > Metazoa > Chordata > Actinopteri > Beryciformes > Berycidae > Centroberyx > Centroberyx affinis. Next base: position 78,804 of record NW_027279902.1, read on the forward strand.
AATGTTTAGGTCAAAGTTTTAAGTACGAAAGAGGAAGTTGCACAAGTTAGAAAATGTTCGAGAAGAGTTTGGTTTTGGTTCTCTCTGACACAAATAATTCCACTGCAATGCTGGTAAACATTTATTTAAGATCGAATTCATGTTGCCTTTCTGTTGTTATTAATGCTATGTGTAATTATTTATCATCTTGCTAGACAGCAGCTGATGCAATTGTTCTATCAGCCTCTCATATGGTGACCATGCTGAATTACAGAGACAGGCGCTCAGGCAAGAATAGCAACAGTGCAATGAGGTCGACCAAAGAAGTCTGACAAATATCAGCTATTTGTCCGGATGTTTGTGAGGATTAAAAATTTAGGAACATGCAGAAGTTCTATTGTAGTCACTGCAGATTTTAATCCTGGATTATGTTCAACAACACAAAAGGTTACCAGATGCTTGACATGGCTGAGAGGCAGAGTAGATTCAGAGTAGGAGATATCGTGGCTCTGTATATGCCAAGATACCAAAATGTACAATAAAAACATCATAGTGAAACACTGATGTTGGCTGTAGTGAGTTTGACAAAGCTGTAAATAGAAAAAGCCACTGTACAGAGCATTGTGACAGTGATCTGTTTGCAGCAAGCTGTTCCTAAAAACAGTCATCTGTGAAGTCACTGGTGAAGTTTTATTAATTAATTTTCCTAAAAATTATAATTTTCTTCCACCTCGTTACATACTTCAACAACATAAATATAGAAGAAAATAGTTTGAAAGCCATAGATTCTCATGTACAAATTTACATAAACCAACAATACACAGCATTAAAATATCCTATTATGCATCATAATGCCAAGCTGTTGGGCCTCACAGCTAGTTTACTGAATACACACATCACAGTTCAATTGCACCTTGGTCCAGTTCCATTTCCACATTTCAGTCCATGCTCAAGTGTGAGTGTGCCATATAGACTCATATAGATTTGTCTTATTGTTAGAGTTCAAAGTGCTCCCATCAGCAGGTGTACCTCTACACCTGATTGTTTGGGATGCTTAACATAAATGTTTGATCAGTACAGCCCACTTCCAACATTGGGAATGTTTTGGACTACAGGAAAGGGATGGCCCTCTGCCACCATCAGTATTTGAAGGGGAACTGTCTTTAAACCCCACGGCTGGCTCTAGAATTCCTCTTCATAGTCAAGATTTGCGAGGTTGGTCCCGGGGGGAACATAAACCGATTTGCTCTTCTTCTTCCTGCTGTTCGTCTTCTCCTGTGCAGGATCTTGACCCCCAGAAAAAGAGAGGTAGGCGGTGAGGCTGTTCCTCACTCCGTAGCTCACCATGCTGTCCCGGTTGTCTGTGCCGCTGTGACTCCCTGTGCAGACCAGCTCTCGCCTGTGATGGGTGGAGATGAAAAAAAAAAACAAATTAGAATTGAGCATCTTTGGACTAACCATTACACTTTTCTGTCCCACTTGTGGAAAAATGACGCACATTTTCTGTCGTCAAATCCAAAATCAAGTGAATGGACCAGGTGGATAAAGATGGTAGCCTCCTGGATTTAAGTCATACCCATCCAGTGCAAAGTGTCCAAATATTGACATCTGGTCTTGACAGTTTGGCAGTCTTGCCACCAAATGTGGACATAGAGGAAAAGACTGAGCACATGCCAGATTTGCATTGCACTGTGGGATGGCCTGGGAGGACAGAGTGACATCAGTGCAAATGGGCTGCTGTGTTTTTACACCTGACACCTGGTTTGACATCTGCAGGGAGCGTCGCACAGATATTTATTTGCATGATCGAAACTGGTAAATATCATCACCTGTCTACTTTCTTCCAGTCAAAGTTGCGTCGCATCACCACAGGTGGAGCCTGGGGAGCTGCATCTAATGAAGGCACCGTGCCGGACAGACAGGGGGAGGTGAGCACACAACACAGGCCATCTGCACAGTCTGAAGGGGCAAGGATAGGAGAAGTGAAATACTGCACTTTATCTACTCACATGCAAATGTGCAGCATGACACTACAGTGCACGTGTCAAACCCAGTCACACACTCACTCAAGCGAACGCACAAACCAAACTTGTGGAAAGAAAAATACACAAATGAGCTCAGACTAGCTGCATGCTGGTACTGATTACATACTGATTGTTCTCTCAAAGTACGCACCAGTGGTCATCATCAAGCGCATACATATCTCATTTCCTGTTGTGCTCCAAAAATGTGTGCAGGAAATTGAACTTAGACCACTGATAAGAAACAACTCTATATTAAGTACATGAAAGGCTATTTTCAGTGCAAGTGTGCACTTCTGCTGGTTAGTTACTGCAAGAGTGTTTGTGAATGTATTTGTTTATGGTTTTTATGGTTGTGAGTGGGGGTGTGTTTTTTTTTTTTTTTTGTGAATACCCATGTCTCTCTGTTTAGTTTAGATGTATCTTGGTGTGTTTGTGTGTACACCCACCAGAGTAGTGGTTGATCATATCTTCAAGGCACTGGAAAGTGAGTCGAGGGGAGATGTAGTACCAGCTGTTGTCCAGTCTGAAGATACGATAGTGCTTTATGCTCCTGTGCTTCACTGAGAGCGAATACACACCTGTGGACACATTACACACTGCACATTTAGCAACATAAGCCTTTAATCATGACACAACGTTGTTCTTTTCTGGGAGAACAGCATATCAAAGTCATTTTCAACAACTATTGAGCTACTGGTGCTGATATGTTGGGAGAAAGTAAAAGCAGAAGTTGTGCTCTACTGTACAGTATATCTCCTCCCATAACGGTAAATTAATGCTCTGTCACTTGAGAAATGGCGTCATGGGAAATGAATTAAATAGGTGCATGCCTTAGTTCCCTATAGGTACTTTTTGTATCATGGGTATAAATGTTTTCAGATCTAATTATGATCACACAGACGTTTGAATGGTGGCTCTGTTTACAGTTGATTTCCTTAATGCAGGGCCGTGTTGCTGGATGAATGTATTTAAATTAGATGCAGACCTAATTTATCCTGGTCTTGGTCTTGTCTTTAATACTTTTGATGTCAGCCTTCATAATTACGCCTGAGACTAATGCAAATGATCTCAAAGAATTGTGTGAAAATAAAGATAATCTCCCTTATTTTTTTTCATTTTTTTTTTTTCATGTGTGATGTCATATATTCTGCTGGAGACACTGGTGAGGATCATACTCACATCAGTTTTGTATCATCTGCCTGCTATTCTGAATTTAGATTTAATTAAGACTCACTTTGCTCTGGTCTCTATCTCTTCTCGCACTGGAACCTCCATTTGTCTTGTCCTTGACGTGGACTAGACTAGAACTGGTCTTAGCTCACCTTTGACTGAGCTGAAGTGGTCTTGATAACAGTCCTGGCCTAATCTCACCAAATACTTATTGCTGACAAGCAGTTAATTTCCTCTGCAGAGACACTACCTCCTAATCTTGACCAGGAACCTAACTCTAGCCAAACTGACAGAGTTGATTGCTTCATCTTTAGAGGTCTATCCAGATACACTGCTATCACTGGCACCAGTGCAGATTTGCTCACCTTTCTCCTTGGAGCTCTCCCGCACCATGAAGGAGCCCACTCTATTCGCAGGAAGACGCAGCAGCTCTTCAGCCTTCTGTCTCTCCACCCCCTCAAACAGCCAACTGAAGAACAGAAAATATGCTGAAATTAGCTTCAGGTGAGATGAAATACTCATGTGCCAATTTAAACCTGAACAGCACAAATGTTATTAATAACACAGCAGTGAAAACATGCAACTCAGCGCATGATAAATATATTGCGTATCTTGTGTAGCTCTAGGAAAATCATCTTATCTCAGACAAATTTTAGATAAGGGTAGGCTTGCAAGTGTCTGACATAGTCTAAGAGACTGTAGTAATCATGTAACCCTAACCCAACCATAAACAAGTGAAATAAAACGATTTGAAGCAAAACATTTAAGTCCGAATAGATAGAGTTAATAGTGCACTGTTGGTGTAACTTTGCTTACCCATGGTACACTTTTGCGACATGGCTGTTGGGGATGTAGTTCTCCTTCCCTGTTTGGACAGAGCGGACTCTCCACCAGTATGCCTCCCTGACCACCACAAAGAAACAAAGAGGAATCAACCACTGACCTTTAGCAGGAACACTTCTCTATAGCGCATTCAACCTTCAGCCAAACAGTGTGTTCCCTGACTAAGGATCTTTTCCCTTTTAGGTTTAATCCCCCTGATGGCGATTTGTGATCTTAAGACAAAATTCATCTTCAGCAGAGAAAGTCTACTACACATGTGTCTAAACAAGATGAGGCAAGTCACCTCATTTTGACCGAGCCCTGGGTTTATCATTTTTAATGTAGCGTGCAGAAGCGTGGACATACTGTGAGACGGATCTGAGCTTCTCTCCCAACCTGAAGATAGGCTCTGTGATGTCAGAGGATGGGTAGTCCTGCATCACCACCAGCATGTCGTCGTCTGAACCTGCCAAGAATAATATTCGCAGAAACAGCCAGACGTTGAAACACAGACATCACAGTCTTGCAATACCGAAAGCAAGACCAGACCCAGGTCAGAAACGTATTGGCAATTCATTCTTAGTGTTTGTTTTAAGCTGTTTGGAGTAGCAGGGTCAGCTGAACACATCATGACAACTCAGACACCAGCAGCCAACCTGTCAATCTACCAAGAAAAGTGTACCGAGTTCATTTTCAAATACTTTTCTGTGACTGTCCAAGCTGTCTGACACTCAGCGTCTTGTCCTATGTGGCAAGCCTGCATGTGAACCTGTACTACTTACAGATTAGTGAATATGCTTTAGTGCTGCATGTGTGGAACGTGTAATGACAGCAGTGGTTTTTATCATACAAAGTGCATCACAACAGTTGATCTTCACTGCAGCGGCAAAACAGTTCTGACGCTGCACTCTCCAAAAAACTTAATAGTTACTGGAATTACAAAACTACAGATGTCATTTCAGAAGATGGAGAAGGACCTTACCCTTTAGTGCGCTGTCAGAGTTATCTGTGTTGACGTTGCCCTGAGCAGGCTCGCCTCTCATCATATTCCCCATCATCAAGAGGGAGCAGACTCTGGCCTGAGGAGCGACAGAAGGCACAAAGAGAGACACAACTGTAGTCCTCAAGACTTGTCCATAAACATACTTCCTAATTTTGAACTCAGAGGCGACTCTGTACTCTTACAGACCTTTTCCCACTGTCTTTTCACTGCCTTTGTAACTTCCTATTAGTCGACCGATGTCCTATCTCAACTAAGACACAACCGCTGTAGAATGGGGAAGCTGAGGCTAGATGCAATCATACTCAAATTTCCATTCCAGCCCTTAGATCAGACTAATGACAAACAATTGTGATGATTAATGCTATTCATTTCATCTATTGCAAAAATCTGTTGCCAAATTGCGAGTCAAAGTCATGAGTCTTTCATGTTGCATAACTTACACTGTGGAGAGCCAGACAAATCATGTTTAGGTGTATGTATTTGAAAAGATCCTGCTCATACCAAGTAAAAATATTCATAAGTGACATTTTTCAATTTGCCAATATACAGTGAGTCAGAAATACGCCTTCTGTCCATAGAGAAGCTATGAGCAGTACACAGCAGATGCAGTAGATAGGTATGAGCGAGCTACCAGTGAGGTGTCTTACTTGCAGCTTGTCTCCTCCAGTTCTGGTGTCAAGAGACCCGATGGCCCAGGCAGGGCATGCTGCTGTCTGGGTCTACTGAAGTGCCATGTCCACAGTGTGGTCCCCCAGCCTCAGAGTGACGAGTTTGCACAACAGTGTAATGAGCTGTCACACAGTGTGGCGACAGCACTGCATCCGCCTGCACCCTCACTTCCTGTAGCGAAATGAGGAAGAGGGCAAATAACAGTGAAATGTTGTTGAGACACTTCCAGCTCACAATGGAGAGAAAGTGGACAACAGTAAAGCATCAAGCACTGTGGGCTTGATTATATGAAATAACATGTCATATTTATTTTGTAAATATGTAAATGTTTTTACAGTATGAATCATATGCCAAAATCATTTGTTTGGATAACATTTCATGAGAGACCAGCATAATTTCATGACTATAATTGGTCCAATAGCCTGGTCTTCTTGCTACCAAATGTCTTCTCTTGTTATGGACATAGAAAAGCACATGATGCTATAAATGTCAAACGACACTGCAGCACTTCAGCTGAGGAATGCAAGAGAAAAAGAGACTTCAGAGACCTTAGTGGTGGATTGGCATGAGAACTGAATTTTTCTCCCCTCCACACTCATAATTACTGCCTATACAGGCTGGAGCATTTAAACCATTTTGTGTTATAAAACCAAATAGGATTGAATAATTCCTTTGTTTGTCCATCAGAACTGAAGATGAAAAACAGTATAAGTATAACAGAAAGTTGTACAAAGCCTGAATTACATGACGATATGCTGCTGGTCATACACACAAAACCAGGTACTTCAAAGTGTTTTCCTGCAATAGCCTTTATTTCTTTGAACTGTCATGATGTGTTTTATGATGTCAATTTTTGAGTCACACAACCAGCTTATTTGGCTCAGCGGAAGCCAACATTTACCACCTTTCACGCGTGTGTGGCTGCCTGTGTGACAGCTAGAGCTATTTCTGCCATGCAGCCGCTGTGGTTATCTGCACGAACATTTATCAAGTCCACGCCAAGAGGTGGAAACAGTGTCAAAATTGTATTTCTGCTCAAGTAAAAAATACAATTTTATACTCAAATTGAAAGCCGGTCACTCTGCTGAAATGCTGTTTTAGCAGAAGTAAAATTACATGTGTAAACATCTATTTAAGTGAAAGTAAAAAGTAGCTCATTTAAAATGTACTCAGAGTAACAGCTGCTGAGTTTTGAACATTGTTTAAAACTGAAGAGAACATTGTTGCATAATTATGAGCTTTCCAGTTCAATGCAAAAACGGACACATACATAGTGACATCAAAATCATGTCACCATAAAATATGGGAATCACCCATTTTTACTGTCTTTGGAAATGAGTGTGGGAGAAGAGAAAGAAAGAAAGATCTGTGTCAGTACTAACACTGTTAGTGGCATTGCAAGAGGAAAGAAGTGGATCTCTCTCTCTCTCTCTCTCTCTCTCTCTCTCTCCCTTTTCTTTCTCAATTCAATTCAATTCAAATACATTTTTTTGATGAAATACCAGAGTATACAATGCAGAAAACAAATGAATGATAAATGGCTCTAATTCTCTCTCTCTTCCTCCTGTGTGTGGTCAGCATTGAATTGAGCACTGCTGCGTTTTATTAGGAAATAGATGAATAGCTTCCCTACATGTTGTTTACTGAGCACTGCGTCAGGCCGACCTTTCCTTCCCATGAGTATAAATCAGAATCGGACATGCCGAGATCCGATCTGAAAGTAGATTAGCGCTGCTGCTTCTGATTTCAGCACTAGACTGTCTTCCCCTCTTCCTTTCTGGGATCGCTTATCCGCTATCTGAAAGTTTCACAGCATGGAGGCGCTGAAGCGTCAAATGAGGTAATCAGACAACTCAGACTGCAGAGCTTCTTATACAGTGTATCGCCATGGAACCACACACCTGTCCAAAGATACACAATCTATGAAGGCATGTACATATGTGTCGTTTTTCTGCCTCATTAAAGAACATGTATGCTATGTGATTTATTGTCTCTCTTAGATCTATGACAAACTGGCCCCGATTTCCCAAAACCATCTTTGTCCTGTGGTGAGCCAATGGAAAGATTTGTTTTCTTTGGGGCCACGGCATGTCTGATGAATCAAAGTGATTGAAGTTTTCCCTCAGTTAAGTCTCTCCCCCTTTTTCTCTTTCAACACATACACACACACCAACACACACACACACACACACACACACCCACCCTCACTTGTACTTGCCCCATGATTTCATTTTCTGATTCATTCATTTATTTGTTTGTTTTCTTTCTTTTGCTTGTTTTGAGGCAATTTTTTTTTAACTCTTTGGTTGTTGTTTTTTATCTCCCTTCCACAAATTTGTATTTTTTCTCTTCTTTTATTATTATATTCATTGTGTTTTATCACTGTTTTTGCACTTTGCCCCTATGTTTTATCACTGTGCAAATAAACTAATAATTTATGAAATACAACCCTTTGTTTTTTTAGTCAACAAAACCACCTATGAGGATAGATTGAGTGAAAGTTGTTATTCCTCAGAGTTTACTGCAATTTCTTAAGCCTCACATCCCAGGTTGCGTAACAATATTCCTCTGTGCCACATTTTATTATTCTCCCAGCAACTTAGCTCATGTATTTTCCATATTAAAACCTGGATTAGTCTACTCCAAACCATTAGGTCTCGTTCCCCTGCCACCTTTCCTTTCTAAATGGAAGATGATGATGGCAGTAATATTGCTGTAAAAACAAAAACAGAGAGAAAGGGGGAAGAGATCAGCCTCATTATAAAAGGGAACTTATCTCAAAACTCATGGGGAATTCCAAAAGAAAATAGGGGTCATAAATGTCCTATAAAACCTTTTGATATCCTGAGGTTTAGAGTTTTTGGGAGGAGAGAGAGAGACTTGGCAGGTATTAGTTGTAGTCAATCGACACTGAGCAGCCAGGCAGTTTCTCTTCCTGGCTTCCTGAAAGTGTGTGTGTGTGAGGAGTATCAGTTCAGAGACTCCGTGATAAATGGGAATATTCCTCCGAGGAAATACAGAGGAATCGTACGTCACGCCATTCCTGCACTGAGGCATTTCAGCCGGAGTGGAGCTGTATTTCTCCTGGCTTGTTGAAAAGCAGTCAGCTACCGGCTGGGTGGTGGCTGCTGTCAGGTGCCAGGCCTCCAACTGTTGTGGTCACTAGGAAGGAAGTCTTCAGAGGCTTTAGACTAAAATAAATACAAGGTCGAGATGCAGCATATATGGTGATATTGTTAAGAGCTCACAGTGCCATTTTCAGAATAGAACTTTTTAAGATTTCCGGTGGTAACGCTCATTTTTAGAACTGTTATGGGGAAGCGTTCATTCACGATTTTTGCGTTTCTTCATGAACAGAATCCAGTTAGGTTTGAAGTTGAGAAAGCTGATTCTCTGTCTTCTCTGCTTCTCTCAGCACCCACAGTGTGTTTATGCATATATGGCTATTAGACAACAAGTCTCTTCACTATGGAACATTTTCCAGCTGTTTCATTTTCTGTTATTCTGTTCAGTTCCTGGCTCCTCTCAGTGACATTGCCCACCATCTGACTGCAGTGTGTGTGCTGAATGAGTCAATACCCAGACATAACACAGGTGAAACACAGCTAATGGGGCTGTCCGACCCAAACTCAATGGACTCTTTGTTAGTTTGGGATGAGGAACATATTCTGGGGAATATGTTCCTCATCCCAAACTAACAAAGCTAAACAAATTGCTTAAGGTAATTAACCGAGACTCCTTCCTCCCTGAATTGTCTCTGTAGATTAACTTCTGATGTATAATGGTTCATGGGCTACTGTGACTATTATGCTACTAGCCACAGACCTGAATTTCATGTGAAAAGAATTGCAGACACCAGATCATACACAGGCATTAAGGTACTAGTGGTAGATCCTATTACACACCATAACAGAGGGCTCGTGCAAATGGTAAAACTATGAATACAGGCATTATCTTTTATAGATCCACGCTGCAGGAGAATAAAGAGACGGTCGTTACAAACGGCTTGATTCTGGTAAATGCTCATAAAAGCAGTCCAGCAGGTGTTTGCAGGTGTTACGCTGCTTGTAAAGGTGATATTCGTCTGTCAGGGGCTTTCCTAGCATGGATAATTGTTTAAGAGGTCTGCATGATTGATGTCTCAGTGCCTATTTATAAGACACTTTGGGAAGTTGTCAGCACCAACTTTGAAGATGGCTAACAATTTTTTCTATCTCTCTCTCTCTCTCTCTCTCTCTCTCCCTCCCTCCCATAGAGACAGATGGTTTCTGTCTGTGGCTGACGTTGGCCACTGTTGGCAGTGGGTTCAGGCCCTGCTGCCGTGTTGGACTCTGGATGTGTTTGAACATTTCAAGGATAGATGAGTTCCACGCCCTCTGTCTAAAATGGCAAAATTACTGACTTCCCTTCATTCTTTTTTTTTTTTTTTTTTCAAAGTCTATATCAAGATGTGTTCGTATGGCTCGAGGCTCTCAAGGCAGCGAGTATAGGGGGAGGAGGTGGACGTTGTTATAATGAGTCTTTCCACAGTTCCTCTTTTCCTAAAAACAATACACATTCCACACACTCTGACACCGGTCGTTAGTCTTGCTGTGGCTGTTGTGTTCTCTCACTGTAATGAGCGGTATCTAAATACAGAACCAAGGCTGACCCCACTGGTTCTGGAAACCACCAGATCAACACAAACAGGGTGTGTGTGTGTGTGTGTGTGTGTGTTTTTATCCACAGGGCTTGTAGCTTGGAATGCTCAGAGCCAAAAATACCTATATAGAGGTCCAAATCCTCCACCACTCAGTCTATAATCTTTAATATAATATATGTGGTGGCTGTATCTAGGTCATTCAGGCATCTGGATGCATCTTATCCACCAAAGCTTCTGCTGAACTCCCCACATCTGCACAAGTAATCAGCCCTCCCTGCATCTCCATCATCCATTAATGCATTCCTCCAAGTTCTCAAAAAAATATTCTTCTGGATAATCCTCTGGTAATGAATTTTGGCAGCAGTGTTATTTCTATTTGCTTATTTAGTGATTTCAAATAATTGTAATAACAGAGCATTTTATCTGTGAGCACACTTCAGCAGAGTCATTGTGGCGAGGGAGCCAGTCACTTTAATAGTAACATAATTGGATGAAATTGCATTGAGAAACCCGAGCCTGTTTTCGCAGACCACTAAATCATTGGATTATGGCACAGAATGAGCGGTCCGGTACAGGACTGTAAGGTTGTCCTCTCTGGTTGTGAGGGACAACGTCATTCAAGGAACCAAACACAATACCAGTAGTTAGAATAGCCAAGCCTTGGATTATTTTTGTCCAGTGTTTTGCATGTAATCCATCATTTAACTATATGCTTGGTGTTTAGGGTCCAGAAGAGTATGGTGGCTCTAATGGTGTTAGGTCTGTGATTCCCATGCTTCCAAGTCTGATGTTTTCTCTGTAAGCCACTGCATGGCTCTGATCCTTTGATCATGACTCTGGTTCACACATGGTTCTGTTATTTTCAGGTTCTACCATTTTGAGCTTAATTTGTTCTCACACTGAAATGTTTCATCTGATCCCAAGATTCATGTTTGTTTTGTCCCATTCCAGACCTGAAACATTCCAGTCCGCTACAATAAATGAGACCCGACTTAATGCTAGTTTGTTTAGTCCTGTATGGGAAAGTATTACTCATAGCAGTTACATCACTGACATTACTCTGAACCGTGACAACGACAAAACAAGCCAGCACCAGGCCATGTAATGTGATGGCACTTACTTAAATGGAGGCACTCAAGAATACTGTAGCAGGACTCTCCTTGCATAATAACTCAAATGAAGAAAGAGTGCAGTGATAAACAACACAGAACAGGTCGTGTGAAGCCACTTTCCCATCTCATTCATATATTTGTTCAATTTTAAGAGCCTGCAAGACAGCCTTGGGCATAAATGGTAGAAAAAAAATTGTAAACAATGTGTATTCTCTAAAAGAGTGCTTCATTTTCAATTTCAACATTTCAGTGGCGCTTAAGGTTATTCTAGGACAGAGCTTACATCACATAACCATTAGTGGGTGAGATGCAAACTTGCACTAATTGTGCCATTAAACTAACAGGTCACACTACAGTGTAATCCCCAAAGGTGTGCTCTGCAAAGAGGGAAAGTGTTCCTAATGTCAGGGTGTGATTCAAGCTCTGTAAGCAGTGATTAGCGTGCGGCTCTATAGGGCCACCTGTGTATTCTGGTTGCCACGCCCTCCACCTCCACCTCTGCATGAACACTTACACGAACATACACACATCAAGGATAATGCCAGCCTTCACATCCAGGGCAGGGTAACTATCGGTTACCATGCCAGCCAGCCTGGCCCAGCCCATAATGAACGTCTGCGTCAGCCGACCCAGTCGCTCCCCCCAACGATCCAGATGGGAGCCTGCCGTTTATCAGTGCGTCATCATCTATTACCTTGTCATTACAGGCCGGCAATGCCGAGCTATTTTCATGATGCTTGTTTTCACTGTGCACCTGTGAAAGTACATCCCCCCTCCTGTGTTTAAGACATGCGAAGCCAACAGCCCCAGAGCCAAATCTGATAATGACTGTAATGCTGTAGTCACTTTGGTGTAAGCATGTGTTTGCTCAGTGGAGTGCATGTATTGAATGATATATAACCGTGTGGAATGTAATAATTTGCAATTCATGTGGATGTCATATGACTTGACATCTAGACAAAGGTTATTATTAGGTTATATTTTACACATTCAATTTAGTTAAAACGTTCATTAAAATGTTGCAATTGAATGCTCAAAGTTTAAGAAGTGAATGGACACAATCACACTGAAACATTTCATTGATGTTAGGTGAGCTGCAGCTAGCTGATGAGCTTACTTATTTACCTTTTGATGGAGGCACAGCCAGTACAACTGTTACATAATAAAGGAAAGCCTCCAAACTTAGTTTTCCACTGGCTAGTGTCTAGAAATCATTCAGCTCCTGTTGGCATTCCAGGCAGATCGTTTTCTTTATTACGTTTCTGAGAAATTATCCATAACAGGACGGTGACATTTAATTGCCAACCATTCTAAAATTTACAGCTCTGCAACCATGGCTGTCTAAGCTTGCCAGCTTACCAGAATGTATGGATCCTGACGTGAATTTTACTCAGGCCGTCTGGAGAGAGGAGCTCAAATATCACACTCTGGTTTGCTTCAAGTGGGAGCGAACAGATTGAAATGCAGACTGTGTTCTTGGGCGTACAGCTGGCAAGGCTGAACGAGCCTATATGTGTGAACTAAATGTCTTTTCACATAAACCTTCACAGGCCTTAAAGCAGGCATAACTTAACAGTCAAGCATATTTCCTGGTTTCGTGATATGCAGTTGAACCAAAGGATTACACCTACCCATCCTTTTAATGGAAAATGTACTTGTTTTTTTATGTGATCTGCAGATGATTCTTCGGCTCCCTTCAGTAGGTGTTTAAGAGGTGAGTTCACTTAGCTGGAGGTTTGTACAGCAGGCAGGAAGAAGCAGGCATTCAGGGAAGTTCAAGCCAGGAGTTGCCTTTCCTCTGAGAGGTGCACTGATGTTATCCTCTGGACGACCTTTGACTTTCTGTGCTGACGCTGACACCTTTGAAAACATGACATTTTCAGTCAGAGAACAGTTTAACAGTTTAAGAAGTTTGTGATTATAAAACGGTAGACTATTCCATCTCTGTGAGAGAGGAAATGCTTTTTAGTATTGACCCCGCTAATGCAGCCATCACTGAATACGTGGAATGTGATTTTCCTGTCGTTTCCCTCATTCCTCACATTCCTGGCTGTTCTCAACTTTGGAATTCACCTTGTCATCTGTGTTCAAGGTATCGAGCCACAACTGACCGGCCCTCTGCACTCACCTCTCTTCATCAGAGTCCAGGCTAACATGTTACAGTGCTGTTATCAAAGTCACTATATTTGACTTATTCAATGTGGTTCTCTTAAACTTAAGAAAAGTGGTGTATTTAATAGATGATACATCAAAAACTACTTGGATCTCTTCATTTTATTCTATTTTATATTTTTTAGAACTGGCCTTTTATAATAAGAAAGAACTGATAACAGCCATGTGGTAGACTTTTGGCCATGACTGGAACAATTTGTACTCATAAAACAGAAAACACTTGAGACTATATTTCACCTGTCAGCAGCCACATGCACAGAGGAGAATCTGACCCAGGGTCACAACATTATTTTGACTTAGTGTCTTGCTATTAACCGCCACGTTGGAACATATTTCATGACTCAGATGCTGCAGGAGAGACATCCACTGTGTGCAGGTTGTGTTTCATCCCGGAGTGTAATTGCCTGCCCTTGGCCCTCATTCACTCCCATTACCAGCTTTACAGAGCAGGAGAGGTCAAAGGAAAAAGACCTGAGCTATCTGGAGCTATTGTTTACAGCTTTTCAGTCTTCCTTCATCTACAAGTGTATGGTGATGGGAGTATGGAAGAAAAGAAACACTGTCATACCCTCTTGCTTGCAATTTGCCCCTGCAGGCTCGGGGTTGTGACTATAAACCAGCCAGAAGTTTGAAGTGTGGTTTTAGCTGTGGCAGGTTCTCCAGAGATGAGCTCAGCTCTAAATCCCGTTTACGAGTTCACTTTGAGAAAATCTCATTCAGCCGTGATGGCTCCAAGTTCCCCCCTAACCTTTTGAATGTCTCAACAGATGGAGCAGATAAGGCAGCTTGGACCCTCACACAGGCTGAAATCTTATCTCCTCTTCAGCTCTTTGTGCTGTTGATGGCACGTCTGCTGATTCTTCCACTCTCACACAACCTATCAAAAATTAGGCATTGACTTCTGAATTATAACTAGTAATAATCTTTATTTCTAAAGCCATCCAAACTTGTGGACTTTTGGAAATGAGTCATTTCCAGGCCTTTACGTGATAGCATTGGAGTAAAGGGTAAAAGCCTGCAAAAATGTGAGTGACTGATTCCATGAATGCAAAGGGGATTAGGCGCCGATGTTAGAGATTTGGCATTTAAGGCTGAGAATGCCTCAGAGTCATTTACCCCTGCCAGTCATTTGAATACCTGCAGGATCCAGAAGGATTGTGATAAACAGCTGCTGAAAAACACCGGCAGAGACCTGATCTCTGCACTATGTACCCACCTGTAAGTCACATAGTGCCTAGTGCCAATCTTTGGCTGCAAATGGAAACTCTTCAAAATCACATATCCTGAGGCTAGGTCTTTAGAGATAGCAGGTCAGCCAGAATAAATACTCTAAGACAAGGCATTCCAACAAAGGGCTGGGCTGATGCACACGAGAAATGCCAGGACAAATCAGCCATTCATAGCCAGGACATTCTCAACAGCAGTGTGTTGTTTTTTTTGTTTGAAACTTACAAGTCCGTGTGCACAGGAATGCTTCTATAGTCTCATAGTTGAAATGAAATCAAGCCAATGTTTGGTTTGTATTACACAGCCGCGGCTGTACTGAGGTGAAATATATACGCCTCACTGGGCTACTTATTGTTGACCCGCACACAGATGCCAGATGCTCTAAAAGACAGCTTTTGTTAAAAGTAGGGATGTTGAGATGGCTCTGTAGGTGGGTTAGGGCTCTAGCAGCATCCTAAATCCCTCTCTTTGTCTGCGTGTCACCTCTCGCCTGCCAAAAACCCAACAAATGAACAAAGCAGCGCAAAGGCTTGATAGAGGCACGCTGTGTCCGGGGTTGACAAGACGCTCCATTACAGTTGCCCTTTAACTCCTGGATGAGAGGGGGAGATGTGAACCTCAACCTGTGGCAAAGTGTGTGTGTGTGTGTGTGTGTGTGTGTGTGTGTGTGTGTGTGTGTGTGTGTGTGTGCACCCACAAGCATACATGTACATACACATACCTGTGCTCACTCACCTACACACTGAAAGCCCACACACACACACAAACACATGAGTACATACATGCACACCCTCTCTCTCTGCTCTCTTTCTCTCATTCACACACATATACACTCACACACACACACACGCACACACTTCATCCATCCTCACAGGCTCAAAAGGCAGGCAGCACTACTGTAATACACTGCATATAAGTTGGCACAGGACCAGCATCTGCAATATATTCTCACTCTACATGCCTGAGCATGGAATTGAATCGCTATAGATACAGGACAAGGCTGACATGAAGTGAGGAATTTCAACTGCAAACCACATTTTTTTTTCACACAGATGGTCTACTGTGTTTTTGATAACTTCAAATTCGGCATTATACCATGTATCTGCCTCTTTCTGGGTTGGAATCTGGTCTCAGACTTTTGCTGCATCTTGTCTCTCTCTCCCATAGTTTCTTTCTGTCTTTACTGTCAACTATAGAAATAAAGCAAACAAAGTTAACAGTTTTTGATTTCATTGCCAATAATATCTGGGCAAATGTGACTTGAAGAGGAAAACAGTAATGGCATAAAAAGGCAGCAAAATTAGCTTTTCAACTATGGTTGGGACCAAAGAAAATTAACTGCAGGCGTGACCGCACCCTTAGACTCCTGATACTGATTTAGCTTGATTGATGCAATTGTGATTTATCTATGTTAACGTTGTCAAGGTGGGTAGCCACAGACAGTCAAAGTGGAGGTATTATAAAATGTCTTTGATGGGAAGAGGGAATGTCTGACCAAAAATATTTCACCAAAGTAATAAATCTTGCCTAGTTGAGTTAGGGAATGGAAATAAGCTGCTTGGAGAAAATGATGATAGGCATTAAAAGTCTTTAAAATAAAGCATTTTAATCATTTACTGCTTTTACCCCTGGTGTGTATATGTGTGTGTCTGAGTGCATATGTGTGCATGTGTGTGTACATGTGAATGCACATGAGTGTGAGTTCTGCATGTGTGCATTAACTTGTGTGTGTACGTGCATAACACACCACCTTTCATACAAAGCCTATTGTGCGAGCCGCCACATGTTCAGAGCAGCGATCCAAGGTGGTTGGTGTTGTTGGGCCGGCTGCAGCTCTGAGCCCGAAGCAGTGGACCTCAAGAAAACAACAGTTGTGTTTGGCAGGGCTGTGACTTACTAAATGTTTGCACAATGTGTTAGGACTTTCCACTTATCAACAAACACAGGCATGAATGGAAAATAGATTTTTATATAAATATCCCTCTTTGAGGCTTGCCTGTACTAAAGGTGGAGGATCATTTACAACGTTGTGCAATCTGTAAACACATAATAACACAGGATTAATGCGTCATTTATTAACAAATGTTTCCATTTGGTTTCAATTGTAAACCCCACCTCACTCATAAAATGTACTGAAAGAATTCAGAACTCATTTCATCAAATGAATCACTTGACATCTCTCTGAATGCCATTTATTCTCAGCTTAACTTTGTTTGAATTGTACCTGTGTGACCTACGGTGTCACAGGTTAACAGCTGTCATTAATAAAGTATTGCAGGTTAACAGTGTTAATAGGTCCCTGCAACACAGTGAGGGATAGTGAGGAATATACATGAGGAAATGTTCACAGTTAACTGTGCCCTGTGATCGGTCCTGTGGGTTCAAATGTAGCTGTAGGATTCCTATAACTATGGAGCCCAGCAGATGTTTTCCTTAGTCCATGAGTCCCAGACCACAGCTATATAAAGCTAGTTAATTACTGGACTGGTCTGAGCACAACTCGCCATGCCCTCCCTCTCTCTCTCTCTCTCTATCTCACACACACACACACACACACACTCCCGAACAACAAGCCACTGATATATATAATTCAAGCACAAAGGCTCACGTCAGGTCCACAAAGTTCAGTCAAGTATAAAACGGTGACACAGCTAAGCACATTCTATTGTCCAACTTGCAATCACAGTACATTTTACTGTTATTTTTGTTCCAGTTGAAAATTGGTTGTAGTCACATAACATAACTACTTTTAGGCAGTTTACGATCTACTATGAGGCTATATATTCTGACATCTGGAATTGATTCAGTTCATATCTCCTGGTCTTTCGCAAACAGCAAATGATTCTTATCAAGAATCCAGCTGCAAAGCAATGATGTGATATTCAGAAAACTTTCCCACAATAGTGGTGTGCTGGTAAGGAACATTTTTTTTGTATCACCTCAGCAGTTTTTGGTCGCCTCTAGGTGTTGTAAACTCATTCTCCCATTCTAAGGAGGATTAGCGACTCCACTTGACTTTGAAGCATGAAGATTTCCAAAACATGGTTTGACTTCAAGGCTTCTCTGTGAGCGGAGGGGATTTTAATGAGGGGATTTTCAGTTTGACCAACTATGCAAGACTCCAGTCATGGACGGTCAGCTCCCATAATCAGGCCATCTATCATACTTCTGTACCTGGGGTGCTTTACTGGCTGACTCACTCATACCACTTACTCATGACGTACTGGGTCTGACTCTGCCTCCAGCCAGGGGCGTGGTGCACCCAAACATTTTGAGGGTGCACAAATTTACACAAGGTGACACAGAGGGTCAGTGGCTAGAACTGTCGCCTCACAGCAAGAGGGACCCCACCCTGCCCGTGTAGAGACTGCTTGTTCTTTTAAGGACATGCAAGTCAAGTGTATTGGAGACTCTCAATTGCCCATAGGTGTGAATATGAGTGATGGTCTGTCAATCTGTGTTAACCCTGTAAGGGACTTTCGACCTGTCCAGGGCGTTTCCTGACTTCCGCCCAGTGCATGCTGGGATAGGCTCCAGCCCTGAAGAGGATTAAGAGGGTATAGAGAATAAATGAATGAACCAATTCACACACAAGACACAGACCTCACAAGAGGTCTACAATGGAAATTAACAATCACTGTTTATTTAATATCAGAGGTGTTAGGTATAAAATATCTTAGCAGACATGTATCCCATCAATTTGAATGGGCATGACACTAGTTCTCATGACCTTTGTTGTATGTCATCCTCTCTCTCTCTCTCTCTCTCTCTCTCTCTCTCTCTCTGTCCTGCCACTTTCTAATACCCACTAATAAAGCAGGAATTCCATAGAAAAAACGAATAACTAAACTAAACTAATCTTTTATGAATACATATATTCCCACAACCGATCTTAAGGTCAGTTAAGCCTTTTCCCTGAAACAACTTACAACTTTAACCACTGCCTGCATCATTAAACACCCTGACCTCAAGTCAGCTGACAAACTGAGCCCTGCCAGCACCTCATGTGAGAGCTAAGCAGTAGTCGCCTCAGACCTGCTTTTCATTATGAGGCCTTTTCAACACGTGTACATCGAAAGCGCCGCAACAAACACGCGAACAACACAGACAGCTTGGCACGCAGCGTCACCTAATGATGCATAGGTCCATGCGAAGCCCCGCAGTTAACATTAACCACTGCTATTGTATCAGACCTGAAAATGAATGACAGATGCAGATGTGGGAATGAATGATACCATCTGTGGTTTGAAATGTGTTTTCCCTGTCTCATTGTTTTAATGGAGGATAACAGCGCTTTCGGTGAGTGTGTGTGTGTGTGTGTGCGTGTGCGTGTGTGTGCGTGTGCGTGTGTGTGTGTGTCTAGGTGTGTGTGCCTACAAGTTTATGATAGGCAAGGAGAGAAAGAGGGTGAGAGAGAGATGGAAGGATAAGGGGTGCGAGAGAGAGAGAGAGAGAGATGTTACAGTAAGATAAGGAGAGAGAGAGAGAGAGAGAGAGAGAGAGATATGCACTTCCTCCTCAAATATGAAAAATACTCTAAATCTTTCCATGCTAAACTTGTGAAATGAATGCTCACTTTAACGATGAAGATAAATTCAGTCTTTATAGGTGAAGGAGAAACAGCCCCTCTTGCAGGCAGATAAATCTCTGACTAACACAAACTGAGAGGAGACACTGAGTGACTACATCTGAGTCTGACTTCTGACTCTTCATCTGACTCATTCATCTGTTTGTACTTTCTTTTCTTTCATTTTTAATTGCTTATAAATGAATCAACCCATGTCCTTTTGATTTTTTCATATACACACACAAAGTTGCATCTGCTTTAGATCTATTGATCCTCACTACAGTGGAGAGCTGAGGACATAGTAACCCAGATCCACTGCTAATGAGGTACTGACACACACACACACACACACACACACTGATATAAAGGGAAGATCAGAGAGGATTTTACTTTATTATACTGTATTGTAATTTTGTAATTGTAATTGAAGCTTTGGCAAAGTTGTTAGCATGTTGGACTGGATTGAATTGAATTGAATTGAATTGAATTGAATTGAATTGAATTGAATTGAATTGAATTGAATTGAATTGAATTGAATTGAATTGAATTGAACTGAGAAGAAGAGAAAGCGAGGGAGAGAGATGGCAAGATAAGGCGAGAGAGAGAGTGTGGGTGTGTGTCTGTGTGTGTGTGAGAGAGAGAGAGGGAGAGAGAGAGAGAGAGAGAGGACACATTGTGTAGCGGAGGGGTCAGGTCGTCCCGGTCAGTGCGGAGACAGAAGCGCTGCTCAGATCCTCAGAGGCTGACAGCTCTCTGACAGTCTGAAGGGATTAGAGGACTGCCTGTAAATAATAGGGGTTCAGACCTGGGGCACCACGCTCCCTGACAATGTGCTCATTTCTCATCTCTCTCTCTCTCTCTGTGGGAACATATTTTTGCTGCCTATGATGCATATCAGATTTATGCTCACAGAGTTTTAGATGTTTTTCGTTAATATGTTGACCAGCAGACCGATGACACGTGTCAGGGTGCGGAGGTCCGACAGTTGAAGTGTGGTTTTGGGTGTCTGAAATAACCAACAACCACTTTTCCAGTTCTTACATAATTTTTTGCTTCCCCAAGCCATTTTCCATATGGCTGCATGGCAATGTAGAGTAGAATGGAATTCTTTTGGACCTTGTCTATGTCATCTAAGCAGAAACACATTTACATTTCCAGGAAATTTAAAGGAAAGCAAAGTAACAGACTTTGACATAGATGACATCATTGTGATTTAAACTGAACATCTGTGGGAAAGACCAACAGAGTTCCAGCCCTAAAAATAGAAAAGTAGGTAAACCAAACAGTATATTTGTTTACATCCAAAGGGACTGACCTTTTCAGGCATTGTTTCACAGGAGTGTAAATTACTGATCAATTCACCTAATTGGTTTTCTTTTTCCTGGAACAGGTACAGTGACAGGTTAGTCCAACCAAGGGACAAGCCTACGCATCATTGCCATGGAGTCTGTTAAGATGAGATGGTGAGATGAGGTGACTTGAGATGAGATGAGAGGTGAGGTGAGATAACGTGAGATGAGATGACATGAGATGAGGTAAGGTGAGATGAGGTATAAAGTGAGATGAGATGAGATGAGATGATCTGAGATGAATTGACATTAACTGACATGAGGGGAGATGAGATAACATGAGATGAGAGGTGAGATAATGTGAGATGAGGTGAGGTGATTTCATGATTTTGTTTGGTTTGATTGCATCATTGCAGCACCAAAATAAAAGTCAAAATTCAACAAGACTAGATACTGTATGTAGAGAGAGCAACAAGCAGAAAGCTGGATGTACTAGATAACAACACAGCACAATAAATATAATACAGTTAAGCAGCATCTTCAGCTCACTACCAAGAATTTTACAGACATAATGGCGTTTGCTGTTATCCAGTTCAGACAGGTAAACAGTCCTGAGCAAAGGCATCTGTACACTGTGCAAAACCAAATGTGCAAAATGTGCATCCCAATCTGTCTCTTTCAGACTCATCTATGGACCTATGAACAGGATGTGACCATAAAGGAACTTGTGCAAGCAGGGCAAACTGTGCAGATGTGCATCAAATGTACACAAAGGTGTCTGTACAGAATAACAGAAGTGTGCGCGGGCCGCTGCCTGGCCTTGAATGTCTTGGGTTTCAGACACGCCTAAAGCACCGTGGCTGCCAGTGCGTTCAGGAGGAGCATCGGGTGAAAGCGGAGCGGAGGGAGAGAAGAAACCATCCCCTGTCAGAAATATGCGGGGCTCGTCCTTTCAGCCCTGACGTCAGCCTGGACTCTTTAATCACCCCGGCCCGGACGGAGACAGCGGTGCGTGGAGATGACAGGAACGGGACGAGGATGTTGCAGACCTGCGGAGAGCGACGTGTTTGGCGTTTAAAGCGGGACTAATTCTGGATTCAATGAATTTGCAATTCCTAACCAGTGATGAGTTGGCTCCTGTTGTGGATTCTAATAGCAGCCGGGATTCAACAGGTGAGATGGAGGGTGGTTTGTCTAATCCTTCTAAACTGTGCAGGCTGCATATCTAACTCACTTTTAGGCTGCAGGAGAAGTGGCGAAGACTAAAGCAATATTATTCTGAAGAGGCACAGCTCTATTGCTCATCTAATAGTCTCAATAACCTAATGAAATAAAAAATAAAACATTCCTATAGGAACTTATGGTGTGTTTGTCGTGAGTGAGTTTATAGTGACTTTATCGAACTTCATGGTATTTTTTCAACTCCTACGATAATATTCCTGTAATATTTCTATGGGGGTTTTTTGTGTTTGTGGCACTCAGTATTGAGTTTATAGTGACCATGTCGCTCTTTGTGTTATTTTTTGTATCCCCTATAGTATCACAATAATATTATTATGATATTCCTCATAAAAGGCTATGTCTGTGGTATTCAATAATGAATTTACAGTGACCTTATCATACTTTTCCTTTTCTTTTTTTTCTCTCCTATGGTTTTCCTATAGGATTTTCTGTGGCGTGTTTTTATACTGTTTGGTTGCATGCTATTTTAAAGTTGTGCTGTGATATTTGTAGGCTATAATCCTTCTAAAATGTATTATATGATTACTAGTTCTTTTTCCTGAGTGTATCTTTAGCTGTGACCCAAAATACAAGACCCTGAATATAATATATTATGACAACTTTTGTTGACTTGTATAACGCTGACTAGACTACTTGGCAAGAGCAGTATAATGTTTGACTGACTACAAGTTCATCATGCTTCTTGATCTTTTATTAATAGGCTATTTCATAAGAGAAGGCATTATTGTCGTGACTCATCCCGTGGTGAAACTTTCTGTGTGATGCTGGCAGTCGCCACCCTGCTGCTTCACTTTCCGTCGTTAATGATATTTTACTGCCACCGTGCGGCTGTTTAGTGAATGACTTGTATCAGCGCTTCTCAAGCGCATTAGCCTGCGGGCCCTCATTTAAGAAGACTTTGTTCCAGGGACCGCGCACGAGAAGAATAAAACTGCCTGGGATATTTTCAAGTGAACTAAATCTAAATTAAAATCACCCTCTTCAAACAAAGCAAATGGCTGCTACTGTAGGCAGGCTGTCCCTTTATGTGAAAAGAAAAAAGAAAGAAAGAAAGAAAGAAAGAAAGAAAGAAAGAAAGAAAGAAAGAAAGAAAGAAAGAAGAAAGATTATCATTATCAGCTTTATTGGCCAAGTATGTACACATACAAGGAATTTGACTCGGTTTTTCGTTGCTCTCAATGTACTTACACAGAATAAATATACAGCTAAAAACAAGGACAACAAGATGAACAGAGGAAAACCTAAACATTTAACTACTATGTACAAATATGCATATATAAAAAAGTATATATATATATTATTATTATATTATAGATAGATAGCTCAGTCTCAGTCTATCAATCTGAGACTGAAGAAGTATCTCCAATCCCATGATGTGGTTTTCTGTGGCAGGTCAAGACTTTTGTTGATTGTTGACATTTTGTAAAGAGTCCTGAAGCTATTTTAAAGTCATTGTTTAAAAGCATTATTGGGGAAAATGCTCCTTTTCCCCTATGGAAGTCTGTCTGTGTTGGTGCAGACTGACTTGAGGAAAAGCCACATGGCTCTGTAGGTCAGTAGATCTGACCAGAGACTGACAGGGTGGAAAGATCAAACCAGCCAGGGACTGAGGGTCATCAGTCCTGGTCTCCTCTCACAACAAGTTCATTAACTGGCTATCACCAAAATATGACTGCTGTTTGAGGTCACATTGGAAACCAGTAAATTAAATTATGAGATTGTGAGCTTGTTTCACATATATCTGAACCTGAATTTATGATATTTGGATATTTTGAGGCCACTGAATGATTTCAGCTGCTTTGTCTCCTTATGGTCATGTAAATGCATGATCTTAAGTTTTCTTGCATTATCTGTTGCTCAAATTGATTATGTTCTATTGCACTGCCCTTTCATGACAATGCTAAAATGCTTTCCTAATCAAATCAAGCTGAATTTAGTTAGCAAAGATGAATGATTTCAAGGGTGATGATTGCATTAAGCTTTACCCATGTTTACCCATGTTTAATTAACTTATGAAACACCCTCCTCTCTCTGCGCTCCTTTCTCAGTCAGAGTGACAGACAGGTTGTGTGCCGTTTTTGTTTTTGCACAATTAGCCTAATGTTTAATAGCTGCAGGCTAAATCAACACTACTGAGGAATGTCTTAGTGGCATGGCTGTGATTAAAACTCATTTATCTGCATTAGCTTTCTACGCCATACACAGCAGTTATTAATATGACCATAATTCCATTGAGCTGCCAAGAACAAGCTCAGGGAAATGACATAGGGTACACCATGAATAAGATGATTAAGCATGTTTTCTCTCAATTAATTATGGATTAAGGGTGTGTGTGTGTGTGTGTGTGTGTGTGTGTGTGTGTGTGTGTGTGTGTGTGTGTGTGTGTGTGTGACCTTCATGGATCAAAAGCTCCTTGCTGATGTGAAGTGAAGCATTCTGGTCAAGGCATGATTTATGAGTGTATGGAGAATATTAGACATCCAGTAAAATGTCTGACTCCATGATCAGACCAGGCAATAGCATGGTAATTATGATGGACATGGTGGCTGCCTACAGCTTCAGTGTGTCTTAATTACCAGGTTCCCTTGTGTATTTTACTTGCCTTAAAATCACATTTAACCCTTTTCTGGAACAAACTGGATTTACTTCATCTTTACTCATTTCCATTTAGTTTACCTACAGGCTTTGTCATAGACTCAGACACAACTCCAAATCAGCAGACAGCAGATCATTGGGCGTTCGCGCCTTGAGAAGCAAATCTCACTGAACAAGCTGCATTCAATCCAGGACCCTCTTCTGACATTTTTCTCAAGCACTCTGTGTCCTCAAAATAATTAAATTTGGATTCAGAAGAGTGATGTTTGTTGTCATAAATACACATTCTGAAACAAAAGACGGGCCAGTTTCCTCTACTGGGACTCGTGCAGCCACTGTCCAAAACTAACCTCCAAGTACGGGACCGTTAACGTCCCCCTTGTGGCCCGTTCAGCGAGCACATCTGCTCTGAAGTGCTGCTAAACTGTTCACTCTGTGATCTTGGCTTGGACACACAGCAGCTTGTAAGAGGCAATACAATGGGGGGAGAAACGTTGGGTAAGTTTTATTGGCAGGATCCTGTAGCTGTTAAACATGGATAAAGTCCAGGTTGCACATTATGATCAAAGGAAAACTGCCAAAATGTTATGTAGATACAAGACTAGACATCTCGTTGATGTAATTGGATTATCTCAATTGGCTGTTCAGACTAAATTCTCTGTTTTACACCCTTATTCAATTTATTACACAGCACATCCAGACATGTTTCAAAAGAAGTCAGCTAGCCTTGCAGTTCACCCATTGAGTTACTGTAAAGCAGAGGTGTCTTAATAGGGGATTTGGCTCTTTTGGGTCACTGACTAACTGAGTCAGGGTTACCATGGAGGCTGGATATGAAAGGATTTAGGATTAAGGACATTAAGAATATTGCCTCGCCACACGGAGTCAAATGCCTCTCATGCAATAGATGATGGCATTTTGATTATGTTCACACATAGAGTGGCTACTTAAGCATACAACAATTTAATGTAGGTTCATTCATAATATCACTGGCAAATACAGATTAAACTTGTTGCATATTCATTGAGAAAAGTCAATCAGTCACACTGTGATTAAAGAAATGATATAATTTTGTAATGAAATGGCTTTGAATGCAAACTGCACATCATCACTCTGAATCTGCTGATAGACTGAACTGTATGTATTTAAAAAAAACTAAGACGCCCTATGCTCACACTCTGTCCACCTTCCTCTCCCGTAGGCCTACTCCCAGAATTCCACTGCCATGCCGCCCACCGTCTCCGTCGGACCCACAGTCCCGGAGCATTACAACCGGACACAGTACTGCAAGTGGCCGTGCGAATGTCCCAAGGCCACGCCCACCTGCCCCCCGGGTGTAAGCCTCCTCATGGACGGCTGTGACTGCTGCAAGGCCTGCGCCAGGCAGGTGGGCGAGGTGTGCAACGAGGCAGACACCTGCGACTACCACAAGGGACTGTACTGTGACTACAGCTCGGACAAGCCTAGGTACGAAAAAGGAGTGTGTGCATGTAAGTGTCACTCACCAAAACTGACAAAACAAATGCACCTTAACCTGTTCACTTGATGAGAAGAACAAAGAACAATTAGCACACTATTCATATTCTGTAATGTAACTGAACATGTATTTTGATTCATGTCAAATAGAAAATGTAAGGAAATAGTTATGGTAACACTTTATTTGGATATGTTGATACTGAACTATTAGGTGACAGATTATTATTGTGATTAGATGTTTAACAAAATGTCACTTGCCTATTTGATTCATCTGTATAGACAATGTAACCTAACTCTGACCCCATTTTAAACTTAACTCTAACCCTGTTTTTAACCCTAGCACTGACCCATTTTTAAGATTAAGACCAGATTAACTCTAACCCAGGCATTGAAAATCTAGGCTACTTTTTGCGCTATTGTAGGTATCACAATCACCTGAAACTCAGCAGAATTTTGGTGATACTGTACATTATAGTCACTTGATAGCATTGGACTCAAATAAAGTGTGACCATGGTTATTGCTCAACCTGTAATGTGACCATGATAAAATGTATTTAAAGTGGTAATACACAGGATTTGTGATTTTTATTTTTATTTTGGCGACATCTTTGTCATCGTTTTTTCCTAGAATTATTGTGTTACTATTGTGTCAGCGGTAGAGAATAGCAAAACAGCCATTTATTTATATGAAAATGTCATGGATGAAATTCATTTTCATCATATTATCATTCATTTATATTCAGATTATAGATAGATTTCCAAGTGTTTGCTGTTTGCCCTGTATTTGTCTATGATATGTGACTGCTTGCCCTTCCTCTCTGCCAGATATGGTGGGCACCGGCTGTGAGCATGACGGTGTGATCTACCGTAACGGGCAGAGCTTCAAGCCCAGCTGTAAATACCAGTGTGTGTGTGTGAACGGTGCCATTGGCTGCGTGGCGCTGTGCACAGAGTCCCAGCCGCCCCGGGTGTGGTGCCAGACCCCGCGCCGGGTCAAGATCCCCGGACAATGCTGTGAGCAATGGATCTGTGACCAGCCCAAAAGAGGGCGCAAGACGGCCCCGCGACATGCAGTGGAGGGTAGGACACCTGCGATACTTACTGTGGGGCTTCCACACTTAGATGAAGCCTAGACAAAGACTGTATTCCATAACTGCTTTGTAAGGTTTATGTCTGGTAACCTAGATCAAAGAGTCCCAGACTTATGCCCAGAGATCTAACTATTTAAATATTGCCAGTAGCTTGAGTTGCCTCACGGTTCAAGTTTTATGATGGAGCATTTAATTCCTGGTTTCCTCAACTCCTGGCTATAGGGTTAGTTATTTTTTTTGATTGACATGGAGATGAAGGAGATCTCTCAGACAATTTACTGGTCCACATCAAGCCAGCTCACTAATGTACAGAAGGACTTTTGTGATAAGCTTTTTAATTAAAGAAGTGCTTATTACCAAGTACATATTTTATAAGGGAAAGGATTTGCAAGTTGTCTTTCACCAGTTGATTTGATTTAAGAAGTAGAAAAGCAGCATCTGTGTTTAAAATTGGCAGTCACACACTCCCTTGTCATGTGAGTATAGTTTTTAGTCCAGGAGGATCATGAGGTTAGGGTGTGTGTGTGTGTGTGTGTGTGTGTGTGTGTGTGTATGTGTGTGTGTGTGTGTGTTGTGTGTGTGTGTGTGTGTGTGTGTGTGTGGGGACAGACCAATCCTTTCCTGTGGAAGCCCTCACACTGTTTTTTGGGTCATGTCCAGTTTCCAGTCATTTAGGCCAGTGGTGGTTAAAGCCAAGGAAGAAAGAATGTGAACGAAGATCTCTTTGTTTCGCTTAAGGATACTAATAGGAACCAGGCTCATAGGCAAACGCTATTTAAAGATGAATTATGTTGGAAAAAGTTTAAAATGTTGGATGCTCTTTGGAATCGATGGTGTTCAATAACAATGAATGCGTTGGTCAGCGTTTAGATCAGCAAACCTGTTCTAATCAGCCAATAGAATAAGAGCTTTTTAACTGTTTTTGAAGTGCTTTGGGTCTCTCTTTGTCATTGGTTAAAAGCATCATGCTGATATGTTATCCACTTACTTTCTTTTCAATCATTTAATGCGTTGGTTCATTAATTTTGCTCAGATTTGCTTACCCAACGGAGCTCAGATCGTAGCAACAGAACTGAACCTTTTTGACTCACGGCTTGGCAGGGCTGAAAACTTTAAATAGTAACAAGATGTATCAGTATATACAGAATAAAACATTGTGACATTTGTAACAGTTTGCAGATGTGACCAATCTATTTACCCCGCTCCTCTCTCTATGCCGACCAGATTACCCAGCTGAGACCAGGAGTTGGCATAAGAACTGCATTAGCCAGACTACCTCCTGGAGCCCCTGCTCTAAGACCTGCGGCCGGGGCCTGTCCCTGAGGATCTCCAACGCCAACGAGCAGTGTGAGCTGGTCAAGGAGTCCCGCCTCTGCAACCTGCGGCCCTGTGAGGTCGACATCACCAAGCACATCAAGGTACATGTGGATTTGGAGGTGGAGGAGTATAACCTCTTTAGGACAATGTTCACTGTACTAAGGTCCACTAGTGCTTGGCTGTAGTTCCTTCAGCCTGTTGCAGGGTTCTGAGCCTCAGAAAAGTTCACAGTCTAATGTCTTAAGCAGGCAAACAACATCCTAAAACCTGAAGCATACTTAACATCCTTCTTTTCCCTCCATTCCTCAGCCAGGGAAGAAATGTCTGAACATCTACAGAGAAGAGCAGCCCTTCAACTTCACCATCTCTGGCTGCACCAGCAAGAAGCAGTACCGGCCCAAGTACTGCGGCGTCTGCACAGACGAGCGCTGCTGCATTCCCTACAAGTCCAAGACCATCGACGTGGAGTTTGAGTGTCCCAGCGGGACGGGCTTCACCTGGCAGGTGATGTGGGTCCAAGCTTGCTTCTGCAACCTCAGCTGCAAAAACCCCAACGACATCTTCGCCGAGCTGGAGAGTTACTATGGTTACCCAGAGGTCATGAACTAAGAGCTGTCAATCATGCTCTCTACCTGCTGGAGTGTAGAGAGTGTTTGTTTTCTGGCTTCTCTTTGTTTTTTGTTTTTTTTGTTAGAGATCCATTTTTATGCAATGTTTTCTATATGTAATATATATGTTTTTGTACAAGGGATTTTCCTACGATTTTTTTTCCTATTGGAAAAATGTGTAAATATGAAATATATACATGTGTTTCCAGAATGGATTTATAAAGCATGATGTGTTTTGAAGAATATTTGAAGAACTGCATTGAATATGAGAATAGCCAGCTAGCAAGTGTGTGAAATATTAAAGGCTTAATTTATTTATGTAGATGTTGCATATGAAATAACAAAAAAAAAAGAAAATAAGTAGACTTACGGGAACAGTAAAACCTTGTTTGTTTGGCCAGTTAACTGAGATAATAAGGCTTTACTGTAGATATTTTCACATCAACAAGTTTCATGAAATCTTCTCCTTGCTTATGATGCAACTTTTGAACAGTGATGAATGTTAATAGCCTGAAAAGCAAGAGATGGATTGAGATGCCAAAGACAGTGCATGCCTTATTTGTGAAACCCATTTTTCATTTCAGATGTTTCAAATATGATACTTAGACAATGAAATGAAAACACAATCAGGGAAGGTCAGTTACAAGTTTTTTTTATTGTCATTTTTTTAATAAATACAAACTGTTATGCCATTTTTAATGCTTTTCTACAGCATTAGGCGGTTGTGCATCGCATCTTTACAAAGCTATGTATGTGTTCTACAAAGCAAATGTTGCTGTAGTGCAAGTAAAATAGGGGAGTAGAGGGTGTCAGGTAAGTTCTACGGCTATCCTCATGTTACATGTGGACCTATCACTTTACTCACCCAAAACCCACAACCACATAGGACCATCACGTCTAAAAAGTGAACAATTCCATGGCACATCTTTGTTCCATTGTGCTTGATTGCATAGAAATCATCATCATAAAAAAACTGAACTTTTTGTCTGAAGCCATGATCAGTTAATAAAGCGTACAATGCAAAAGCTATTTCAATTCATGTTTCTTATTAGCTTGTTTCGATTAATGATATAAAGCATAATGTCTCATTGGAATGTTCTAAAAATGAAATGTCTACAATCATTTGATTCCTGAAAGGATTTGTAAGTTGTATTCCGCCAGTTACAGATGTATAACTTCTAGAACATTGTTAAAATGAACAGATAAATGTTCAAGAAAACTCAAGGATAATGGACATTGGCAAGATCCTGAAACAGGATGGAGCAATATTATTTGCTTTACATACATGATATACTTGAAGTCTGTCCCTTAATTTCAAAGATAAATAGCAAGTTGTGAAGAAAACTGCCATTTTTGTTTATCCAAGTGCCTCCCTATCCCCTCTCCACATCTACTCTGCTCCTACGTACACACGACAATACTTCAGACATGGAAAATAAAGAGTTAATGATCAAACAATTACAGTAAGAACAAAAAGAAAAAAAAGTCATTTACAGTCAAGATACAGGTATATTTGAGAAAGCTGTGTCAATGTGATAAAAAAAAAAAAACTATGGACAAAACAGGATGGGGGGGGAATGTAGAGGCGGACATTAAAACAATTTATATATGAGAGATTAAGAGAGATAAATGTACAAGCTGGTGTACTCATAGCCACAGCTTTCTCCGACATTCTCTGATTCGGTGTTCCCATGCTGCGTTGCCCCTAACAAGCCACTCACCTGACCAAGGAGGTGGGAAGCGATTGGTCTGTTCAGGGATTTGTTGTTGTTTGAAATTCCCTCAGGCATGACAATGCAGGAATGCAGTTTACCATAACCTGGCCTGTACCCATTACCTCTTACAGCAAAGAGATCAAGCTATCGAACTGGGATGTCCCAATTGCATTGAATAGTTCAGGAAGTGTGCAGGTGAGTGTGCATTGTGCGTTTATATATGTGTCCGAGTATATCTCAGTGTCCCTCTCCACATTAGTGTGTGTGTGTGTGTATATGTATGTATGTCTGTGTGTCAGTTTGCAGTTAGAGGCAGCGCAGCACGCCCCGAAGGGACCTTGGGGTTTTGGGGGTCACAGGTGTCTGGAGGGTGAAGGTTCACCTAACAGGACACTTCGGTGGACTTGAGCACGGCCTGGTCCACGTTGCTGTTGGCCGTGCCGTCCATGGACGCGTCCGTGTGGGAGCGGCCGCGCTGGTTCTCGGTCGTGTGGCTGCGGCTGCGGCTGCCCTCGTTGGTGTGCGAGCGGGAGCGGTTTCCCTCGTTGGTGTGAGACCGGGAGCGGTTGCCGTCGAAGGAGGTGACGCTGGAGCCGGAGGCGGTGCGGGAGCGGACCAGCCGGGTCATGCTGGCTGAGGGCACTGAGGGAAGAGGAGGAGGAGCGACACCGGCATTAATGAATGTTGGACAACTCAAACGTGAAATAGAGCAGTGTTTTTCATCTCAGTCCTTAAGTGCCCCCTGTTCTGCAAGTTTTTGTTCCAGCTCTACTCTTGCACACCTGATCCAATTAAGGGCTTAACGCTGGTTGGTTGAGTAGAGACTGATCTACCTGAACTGGGCTAACATGAAAGTGTGTCGCCCTTAATTGGATCAAGTGTGCAAGAGTAAAGATTGGAAAAAAACTTGCAGGACAGAGGGAACTTGGACTGGGACTGGGTTGGGAAACACTGAAATAGAGTGCTGCATTGTTTTTTCAATCATTTTGATTGAACGTTATTCATATGCTATTATAAGCGCACTCTGTTGTACAGCAACTATCTGGCATAGACCTTGAACTGAGTTTATGTTCAGTTGATACACCCCATTGAGGACGTGGGTCATTGATTAACCAACACCAAGAGGCAAAGAGTTTGAAACCAGCAGAGGTGAAATGTGTCATCTAAGGCCAAAGCTCTTGACCTCACCACCAGGTGGCAGACAAGTCCTCCTTTCAGAGTGAATTCAGCAAGCACCCATGGCACTAACAGTTTATAGTGCTTGCTTTTGCTCAGTTGGTTAAATGAAAAAAGATTATTATGTCAACTGGTAATGACCAATATTCCTGAGAACTGTAAAGTGTAAAAACGGACAAACAGATTGAGCGTCTGTGTCTTGAATACTTACTGTATCCCATGCCCTGAATGAAGTACTTGCAAGCTTCTGTCAGTTTGCCAGGCTGCAGAGAGAGAGAGAGAGAGAGAGAGAGAGAGAGGGCACAAGGAGGGAGATAATCAGTCCTCCTGTCACTAATTATCACACTTGTTTACATATCATTGACAGGCTCTGTCTTCCATCCACCAGCTTTACTTAGAGGGCCTGAGATATGACAGCTGCTATGAGCAGGTGCTGTGCAGGGTGGAGGATTAGAACCTGCCAACTGTGGCTCACGTCTGCCACTTGCTAATGCTCTTAAGTGCGGCCTTCTTACGGCACCCAACCCCCCACCTGACCCTCTCTAGCGATTAGCCACCCTTCCCTGACCTGCTCTAAAACATTAACGGATCTTGCGAGCTCTCTCGCACACACAAACACAAAGTTACACACCTGGTCAACCTGGGGCAGGCCTCCGCAATCAGCCATCTGGACAGAAGGGGGGAAAACACAAAAGAGGCCATTAGCATTTAGCACGTTGGTGCTGGCCCATTCGCACAGCAATGGCCACACGCCATTACCCCCCATTGCATGCAACAAGTCCCATTTGAACACACTGAACACCCTGTGTCTGATACCTAGTCCCTCCAACCAGTGTTCCACTAGCCCCTGGACAGTTAACCCCGATAAAACATGCCAGTTTTAGCTTTAACAGCCATTTGCTTTCAGTTGTGAATCATAAAAGGTTGCCATAGGCCAACATAAGTAGGTTAATTGCAGCAGATTGTGTCCGCAGAGGCTACGTGCATATGTCTCTGCTGCCCTACCATTGGTTAATATGTCACCAGGTAAATGCTGAGCCACTGGAATCTTATCAGCCGATGCCTTGCCATCGGGGCTATTAATATCTGAATGAGGATGGTGGAGAGGGGGAGGGAGGACAGAGGGAAAGAACAGGCCTCTCACCTTGAGCAGTGTGGTCTTTGTTGGGTCCAGCTTGGTGTTGCACTCAACCTGTGGGGACAGAGAGAACAATATCATTTATGATGTGAGTTCAGATATTGTACGTTAAATAAATATATCACTAAGACTGAAATAATAAATGAAATTAAATACATTTTTATTTGAAATTGAGCTTGAAAAGAGTGTTTTTATAAATAATTTAGGCTACAGTGATAGGTGCTTGCCCTTTGCTAAGAAAGGCTAACAAACTACTAATGCTCTTTGCTGGATTTGGGGCTGTTGGAGCTGAAAGGAATAAGTCACATAAGTCTTTTGCCTTTAGTGGATTAAAACCACTCTGCTTCACTTGTTTTGTGGCATTTGATTTTTGTTCCCAACTTTGTTCTTGCCTAAGTCATGTTAAAGTGTTGTGCTTAAGTGGTTAATCTTGAATATCTCTTGGGCTTAACTAGGTGACTGTAAATGAATGGAAAACACGTCCAGCACATGTTAGCCGGGGCAAGGATGGTGGAAAGTGCAATCATTAGCATTAGTGATTTATTTAATGGCTGTGTAGCCTTTAACTCACCACAGCCTCAACAGCAGGAGAGCTGTCCCCAACCACCAGCAGAGATGGGCACCTGGAAGAGGGGCACAGATGAGATTTCAGAAAAGCATCGGTTGAACTTTAGTAAGTTTTATATTTGTCATTTAAATAAAATATGCAGCAAGTGACACCTGTTTGTTGCTTGTGACAACTTACTTGAGGGTTCTGACGTTGACGTTGCCCGCAGTGACCGGCCTCTCGATTTCCAGATCCCTCCGGCTGTAGAGAGGGAACTCATGTTATAAACAATCTTAATAGTTAATTTAAAGTAAGTAATTAAGATTCATGGTTGTGCTTCATTTAGCACATTTCTTATGCTGCATTACCTGGGTTGGATATTCATTATTATTACACAGGTTCTGTTCCCCAGGTAAGATATGTCAAGCGTACCTCTCAAGCATTTGACAAATGAAAGCTACCTGTAGACCGACTTGGGCATGTTTGTTTTACCTGTTGTAGGACTTGACAAAGTGTTGCAGGTTGAACTGGTTCATGTCGTTCATGATGTGGTGACGGTAGGTTGCGATCAGGTCATGGTTGTTGTGGATCTCCTCCTGTAGCGACACAAACACACACAAACTCTGTTCAACTCACTGTGACCTAAAGACCCAGAAGGGCAAGCTAACAATGTGCTGCCCGGCGCATGGCCTCCGATCGGCTGGATTATCACCAGTGTGCAGGATTACTTTAGCTCTCCATGTGATTTAGGTAGAAACCACAAGAAACTCATATAGAATTTGAATCTGGTATGCTTAGCTCTGAGTCTTTCTCTGTTAGTGAACATACCTTTCCAAAGAGGTGGGTGATGATCATGTCAGGCAAGGCATGGGCCCAGCCAGTGATCTGCAATCAGATTCAAAGACGCAATTTAGCTTTCATGCAACATTTATCTTTTCATCAGCTATGCCAGTTTTGTGTAATGTAGAAACAAATGAAGCCAAAAAGGCCAATCTATATTCTTTGCTTACATGCATCTGCTTGTAATGGCTAAAATTCTGTGTGTAAGAGACTTGCTGCATAGTTATATTTTTCAATGATGATCAAGTAATTCAATCTATCAACCCTGCTGTATGTGCATGTGTGTTGTATGTGTGTGTGTGTGTGTGTGTGTGTGTGTGTGTGTGTGTGTGTGTGTGTGTGTGTGTGTGTGGCACTGATGTATACCTTGTGTGCGGCCCAGTCCATCCAGCCCTCAGCACATGGGTTGATGTTGATCAGCACCAGACCCTCTACCATGGTTGGGTAGTCCAGCTAAGGCAACACATTGCATTTGATTAATGATTTATTAACACACATTATTGAATTCAGTTTAAAGCATTGTAAAATGGTGTACAGGTGCTGCATTGTCAGTTTTGAGTTGCTTTTGCACTTTTAAGCTGTACAATCACAAAGATTTGATTTAGTGGCACAGAGGGCTTCATCAAGGGGTTAAAAGTTGTATCTCTGTCAGCCATGTAGCAACAAAGTGAGACTTCCTACTGAGTACAATGTTAGTGTTGAGCTGATCCAGAACATTCCAGAGGCTTTTGTGGCTCAGCAGGCCCAAGCAATAAGCAGCGTTACATTGTCAAAATCAGAAAAAACTAGAAGCACTTTAGCCAGTTCTGCTAATCCTAGTTTGATTAAAACTTGTAATTATTAAGCTTGATTGAAAGGGCAAGGGGCAAACTTACAGCGAATCTGGTCAGAATGTAGGCTCCAGCTCCAATGCCCAGTCCAATAACGCTCTTCAGCCTGCGGTACACCAGGAAAAGGTATTTGGATACTGTTAGAATGCCATGAAATGGGCCAAAACGTGAACAATCAGTGATTTTAGTTTGACCTGTTACAGTCAATGTGAAAACTACACCTCAACCTACCCAAAGTGCTTCAACACCAGTGGGAGAGTCTCAGAGAGTTGGTCCATAGAGGGGTACTCATATCTGAAAGAAGAACAAAAATATATAATCAGTGTTACTGAACTTCAATATATTCATCAACACTCTAATATTAATCGCTGTACTTAATCATTGGTCTTTATTGTACTTCATCATTGATATGAATCTATAACAGCCATCTGCCTCTCTATTTTCACATCAGGTCAAGGTAAAGTTAACAAGGAGCAAAGTCCCATTATCAAAGTGAGATGCGGCTGAGTAAGATAAACACCTTCCCTTACAAAGCACTACAGTGTTCATTCACTTATCAACAAAGTGGGTCACCTATAAGATCAGCAGTGAGCTACCTGTCAAAGATCACAGACAGCTTGGCCTACATTATATACCGTCAGTGTGTGTGTGTGTGTGTGTGTCTGGCTGGCTCACCCAGTGGAGAAGGTGTTTGCACCCTCGTGTTGCCCGGGGGCATCAACGTGGCACACGGCAAAGTGCTGCATGATCTCCTGCATGTCCTCATGGTTGAAGAGCGTGTTCCAGCAGGTTTTGTCTGGAAACAGTTAAAGGAAGCGGGAGGCGGTCAGTGGAGCAGTGATTCTTGGCTGATGAGTAGAAATGCCCTCACGTAACCCCAGAATATGTGTAAGACTTGTAAGATGAAGCCTGAGTGTTCAACACACTAGCATGGATTTGTTTTTTGCATAACGTACAGCAGATTTAGTCTGTCATTTATGGACCTGTGCAGCATGGATCTTGGAAGATCTGACATTGTCATCAGTCATTTCACACTCCATGCTACTTATTATTAAGGTTGATACAGATCTGTCATTAACCTTGGTAAAGTTTAGACACTGTAATGCAATGGACTTAATAATGTAAAGTTAGCTCAGTGAACGTAATCTGATCCCACGTGGCACGATAATTCAAAGCACCCAGGGCTTTAGGCACAACAACAGATGTTTCACCGAGACAGAGATGAATGAGATGCCAGCTTACAGTTCAGTCCAATGTCATGGAAGGTGAGGATGACTGGTCTGTCCCCCTTGGGCACCCCCTTCATAGTACAGTGGATTCTTCCATGAGGAGTCTCCACATCATGCTCCTACGAATTAAAAGAAATTAGCATACTGAGCATTTAAGTCAAATAATGAGTTGATAAAAACCCATCAGCCATTTACAAGATGCCATGTTCAACAAGGAATTCAATTCTAAGATCAAAAAGATGAGAAAAAGTTTGGCATTACTTTATGCCACATGTTCAACAATAGAGCACTAGAACACAATTGAGGTCAAGTCTGAATGAATGAACCATCATTAAGGCCATATTTAAGTGTTGAAAACACTATGCATGAAACAGTCAAATTAATCGCAACATCTACACCCTTGCATTTCTCTTTGCACCAAAGTTTTTTTTTCCATAGATGCTCCATCTAGCAGTTTAAAATCTCTTCATGCCATCAAAAATCACAGCTCCCTTTTCCCATTTTTCAAGCTATTCTCCAGCCAAACTAGAAAATGCCCAAACCATTCCAAACACCATCCATTGAAACATTTGACTACAATCTGAACAACAGGTACTTCAAACAAGATATACAATTATTCTCTATTCAACACCGATACTTTTGCAGCAAATATCTCAGAAGCCACTGTGCAGCAGGCACAATATTCTATCAAACCCCACTAGAAACACAGCAGAGCCATTAGTCTACTCACGCTGACTTCAATCTCAGCAACAATCATTTCCACATCCGAATCCTCCAGAACCATGTTTGCAGGTGCGTGGTTGAGTGGTGAAGTCGTCGTGGCTGAGCTATAGATCCAATTGCTAGAAAATCTCTGAGGTGGCTTAGCCCTGTTTGCTCTGTGAGCTGCGTTTTATACCCCTGCTGCTTACCACTTGGCCTAAGCTCCTGGACTCCCATGGTGCCTTGCAGGCTGGTCAAAACAAGCTAATTCTAGATAAAGAGATCCCTAAATTGGATCAGCCAATGTCAGACAGAGGGGCATTGGCAATTTAGGAGAGGCAGGAGTAGGTATGGTCATGTGATCTGTGGGAAAACATGCCAAATGAATAGGTAAGGTGATGACAGCTGCCATTATTCAGCAATATTTGAACCTGTATGACTATATGAATTATGTTACTCAGCGCAGATGTGAATTATAATACACAAGAGAAAACATTTCCAAAATCAATGGCTGACCTGTGTAGCCCCCAAATAAAAACATCAGCAAATACAGAATCTGCCAATAATTAACATACTTTACTGCAAGCAGTGAAAGATAAGACTTAAGATAAGAAAACAAAAGTTAATTTTGGCAGTCAATGAGTAACTGATATCTGTGTGATTTAATGGGCCTATTTTCTGGTTCATAACCTGCAGCTAAACAGATTATAAAACAGAATATTAAAGCTCAAACAAAAAGTTGCCATGTGTACCACCAGGTTTTTGTTTTGAAAGTTGTTCACACTTACAAATATTGATTAACTGTCTAAGATCAGACCCATCAGGTGGAGTTTTACTCCACCTGATGGGTCTGACTAATTTAAGTCAATATGTGAAGTATTATACTATCCATTATTATATATCCATCATTTGAAGACTGTAAGAGCAAAAAATATTGCTGTCATGAAAATAGAAGTCACTATTGAATATTTTTAAAACTGACAGTATGGGCTGTCTTAATACCTTTGCTGTCAATATATAGTAACATCTTAGATTATACATTTTTGAAATACGGAGCAATGAATTTCAACTAACCTTTTTCCCCAAAATAGCATTTTGGAAACAAATTGTTCATGTGAAGATTGGATATCATGAATATGAAATGCATTATGGACTAACTACCCACAGTAACAGTACAAAGCTGGGTGCACCCTAAGGTGACCCTTGGGTACAGTACAGCTCACAGGTGTGACTACATGGGATCTGTTCTGGTACAGGTACAGGTACAGCCAAGGCACTGTGTAACCTATTTACTGGACATGATGTTCAGGTAAACATCTGAGGACTCCCCATGCCTCTTCCCACCCACCCTCTGCTTCTTCAACACGTACACACGTATGCACTGAAGCACGTAGGCTCCACAGGCAAGATAATCCTGCCAGGCAAAACAAGGAGGCCAACACATGTGTTAATGAAGACGAAAGACGGTGCATTTGTGTGTGTGCCGGTGCGCGTGCACGCGTGAACGCCAGGAGCAAAGCCAAGACGGCCAGACGGCTGGTGAACTCCTACGTCACCAACCGCCGCTAAGCCCAGCCGCCTCACTGATATCAAACACTCGCCCTGGATACCTGAGGCCCACTAATCTGCCAGCTTGACACCAAAGTCAGTTAGTAGGAGATGGTAGGCAAGCTGTCTGATGCGATTGACAAAAACTTTTGGCAAGACAGCGCTGTCCATTGACTGCCTGACCAGCTGGCCCACAACACACTTTGATCTGAGGTCAACTTCAATAGGTTTTTAGGGGTGGAAACATTATGTGCTGTTGCCTGATGCTGCACTTCAAAGATCACCGGCTTCTCTGGCTGGAAAACAAAGTGGATGTAGGTTTGACAGTGTGTTGTGACCATCAGGGTGTGATTCAGGAGCGCTGTCCAAGGTGCTGAGATGGCCCTGGGGCTCAGCAGCACACACATAATAAGCACAATGAGGGTGTGTGTGTGTGTGTGTTAGAGAGGAGAGCTGATGGGTTGAAGGATTGTTGCTGTGTTATCTTACAAATACAATCGAAATTGTGTTTCATCACTTTCAGCAGCTGACTGAATTAGTGGAGCACCAATTCGATTTTTGCCCTAACAACATCATAGCGGACAAAAGTTCATCACCAAGAAGATGAACTAGGCGCTCCAACAGCAATGTTGATTAGTGGCTGACTATTTCTCAACCACTAGATGGTACCAGACAAGCTAAAATAATAAGATATACAAAACAATAATTGGTAACATATGTCAACGCGTGCTTTATATAATAAAGCTGAGTATACTACTGCTGGGACTGAACTATGTAGGATGTAATTTCTTGTGTTTGCATACATACCTTGATCACAAGTTGCTGTACAGCCTCTCTTAAGCCCTGAAAGGAAAAGAGTGATGAAAATGTAAAGCTAATACAATTACAATTTAACATGCTGTAATCTAATATCCTGAGGACTTCTTCCTGTTGTACAATGTATTTTCACATCCATATGGCCGCTGTTACATGGTGGGTTGGGCACATGTTTAACTGCACAAGTCACTTATGGAGAAATCCTCATTGATCCAACAGTGTTCTTTGTTGAGTCCAGTATGATGCATAAGAATATTTAGGAAATTTGAAAATTTGTTTCATCCTACTTAGATGTGAGATGGCTGGGGTTTGCCACATAGGACTATACAATGATTGCCAGAAGGTTTAGGAAAGGTATTTTATAATCAATTTAGTATACTTTTTGTTGATCAACAGGTCAAAACACACTTTCAAGACTCACATGCAAACACTACTTGACCCAGGTCTGTTCAGAATACATACCGGCAAATCCCTGTCCACCAGCAGGGGCTTGGACTCAACAACCTGGATATCGTCCATTTCAATGAGCGGGAGAGCCTGGGGGGCAGAGAGGGGGAATGTTACTGAGCGATTGTTAATATAAAGCATGACTCTCTAACTGGTTCAACCAGTAGAGAAGCGTTTCTCCATTGTTTCTCAGAGATTTGCAGCCTTCCACATTGAGGGAGGTTCAGGTTACACAAAAGGGAAAGGCATGTTTCGCTGATGTGTGGGAAAAAAATGTTTTGATACCATGTTTTGCTTTGTTTTCCAAATTCCAGAAATTGGAGCCGTTAAAAATTGCTCATGTCATACACACTCAGATGCATTAGATCATTTTCAGAGTATGATGCTCCCTCTGTATCTCAAACCTCATTTTAAAAAGGTCAGGAGAGGCTTGGCATAACTGAATGACAAGATGTTTACTGAGTATAGAAGCCTGACTTGAAGACAATAAAATGACAGATGACTTGAACTTGCGGAGGGGGGCCATTCCTTATGTACACACGGTTGATAAATTGGACTATGTCAGACCTACACACAAACACACACACACACACACACACACACACACACAGGTGCACAGACACAGGGACATGCGGAGACTGGCACTGTGTTCTGCCACGCTGGCCACATAACGAGCCGCACCCATTAACCGCCCACAACACACAGAGAGAGCCAGACTCACTGACAAGGAGGCAAACAGGCAGAAAGTCTGACAGACAACCTGACAGACGGGGAAGCAGACAGACAGGGAGACAGACAGACAGACAGACAGACTCTCACTGGGAGAGGACAGTACACATGGACGAAAAGTGATGGAGTGATGCTTCATTCTCAGCCCAACTACACGTCTTCATAGACTCTATTGTACTGTATTCAAAATGTACAACACATGTGCTTTGAAACTTAACTGTGTAGGCAGAGGCAAGACAACAATAAACCACAGCCTCCCTTCCTGACAGGTTCAAAGAAGAACAGGACCCTTTCTTTCTCTGTAAACATGTCCAAATTAGAAACGGCCTGAGAATTTCATGCACATATTTTGAACCAAGGCCCTATTCAGCTACTGATTTTCAACAGAAAGAGAGAGAGAGGAGAAGGGCAGGCGAGGGCAGGGGAGGGGAGGGGAGGGGAGGGGAGACACAGAGAAAAGAGTCACAGGCTGAGAAAGGCAGAGATAGAGATCGAGAGAAAGAAAGAAAGAGAAAGAAAGGAAGGAGGGAGTCTAAAAAAGAAGCCAGGCGTCCGATTGTGCTGTGGATCATGATGCTGTGTTGGAGGCGAGCAGGCAGGCTGCGGCTGTGCATGCAAATCAAATTAGCCAGTTAAGAGAGCTCTTTGTCCACTGGCCCCGGCGGCTTCTGAGAGCCAGGGGCCAGCCCTCCTCTTCCCCTGCTGAAGGGGGCCTTGGCTGACACACACACACACACACACACACACACACACACACACACACACAGGAAGCCACTGACACCATAGTTTCCACCAATACATCCCAGCCCCGTTCACCCCTCCGCTGGCTGTCCATCACTTTTCTGTGTTTCTCTTGGTTGCTGCTCGGTTGCTGTCACTATGTTTGCTCTTTCCCG
Source organism: Centroberyx affinis (assembly GCF_046629955.1). Classification (NCBI taxonomy): domain Eukaryota; kingdom Metazoa; phylum Chordata; class Actinopteri; order Beryciformes; family Berycidae; genus Centroberyx; species Centroberyx affinis. Next base: position 120,422 of record NW_027279902.1, read on the forward strand.
GCTCCCTCGATCTGTTTGTGCTTGTCTCTCTGTGTTTCTGTCTCTCTTTGTTTCCCTCTTTCTGCCTCTCAAACTCTACAGCAACAGCAGAAACCCAGTGACATCAAATCACATCTACCTACAGGGTTGAGAGCAAGGTGGTCTTTAAAAGGAAGCGATTCATTAAGAGTTCAAATGTGGAGATGACGGGCGTCTGGCCAGGGCTCTAAGAGATATTTCCAGCATACGCCCTGCGCACACACACACACACACACACACACACTGGGAGAACAGAGACCGGAGCCAGCCGGATCTCACAATAGCACAGAGGAAGAGGAGTATCAAACAACAGGTTCATTTTTCTGCTTGAGGCTCTCAAAAACATGGCCGCCTTCACACTGCAGGGCCTTTGTTGAGGAGGAGCGGAGATCAGCCCCCGTTGAAATTCCAAGACCATGTGAGAGAAGTTCAAGACGATGATGTTGCAAGATAAAACGCATGTCACATAACAAAATGTGAAAAATCAGATCACGCATCGCCACGGGGGGACGGCTGTAAGCCTATTTGCAAACACAGCCAAGTAAACCAGGCCGAAGAGCTCATTAACAGACAACTGTGTGCAGACTTCCTCCTCACTGGGCCAGAGCCACCTGTTAGCAGGCCGGCAGCAGAGAGGCCGACTGGGCAGCAGGCTGAGACAACTAGGTCACCTGCTGTTTACACCAGCGCTGTGCTTCTGACCATCGCCTGGCTGAGCTAATCTTTTACCTGGCCAAGTAGAGTGAAGGGGAGGGGGGGGGGGGGTCTGCCTCAGCCAGATCTAAACGGGGCACCTCAACAGAATGCAGGGTGATTTAACCAGAGTATGTTTTATTTTAACCCCAAAGAACCCCTAATTCCAAGCGAAGGGGCATGTGTATGTACAGCTACCTTGACTTGCTTATGCAATGATTAATCAAGTTAATTTCATAGAAGCAGAATTGGAAAAATAAGGTTACATTTTAAAAAAATCTATAAAAATGAACTCCCTCAATCCCTCAAAGTTCAGGACAAGATTTTTGTCATCCTTTGGATTTATTTGTGTTCCTCCATCCTGACATTTTCAGTTATCTGCCAAATAAGTGCCTGAAATTACAATGCATGAAAAGGGAACAAGAAAATCCATGTGGAACACTTTGTTTTTAGTGTGCATCTTCTTAAATCTCCTCCCATAGATTTTATTTCGGTGCTGCAGCAGATGGCTTTCTTTAAACTGACAACAGTCCAAACTGGCTCGGTGTGTCATTGGCAACAGTGATGCATTGTGTGTGTGTGTGTGTGTGTGTGTGTGTGTGTGTGTGTGCAGTAACCAAGTCAAACCAGTTCCTACATGCCTATTCTTTATCTGCGCTTCTGAATTTCTAGAAAATGTCACAAACGGGGGGAAGAAAACAGACTATTCGCTGAAATAGCTTTGGCAGAAGTGAGAGTGAGTTATGCAATCAGAAACAGGAAATATTGGGAGGATATGGAACTACAATGTCCAAAATAAACCGCATAACTCAGTATAAACACAGGAAAATACACACTTTGATATATATTCTCTGTGAGGCTGATATTCAATCAGCACAATGTCACTATTTTTGGGAAATGATTTGGAGATAAACATCATGTGACTAAAAGATATACTACTATATAACTAACATATATAACTATAGATGTGAGATGACAGGATTATTGTGTTTATATCATCCCACTGATAATCCATTACTATTTCAACCCCTGACAATGACCATCACTCTCATGATAAGGTTGTATTTATTGATTCCTGAAAAGCTGACTTCTTGCAATGTTTTCATTCGACAGCAAGACATATTGTGGGTTCGGCTTTAGAGAAAAAAAAACGTAAAACAAAACAAAACTGATTCAGGACTACTTAACACATTAGTGCATGTTCTCCAGAGTAAATCCTGTGATATCACGCACTAAGCCAAAACATCCAAGTTATAAAACTGCCTGCCGCACTGCGCTCAAGCTCTATCTGTTTGCTGAGAGGGGAAAAACATATGTACTGATTAGATTTGGAAGGCGAGGCTCTATTTTAGGGGGCTAGAATTAAGGCCAGGCCATCCTTCCTATTGCCTCCATATAGGTTTAAATCCAGAGGCGCACAGCATCCATCTGCAGAAACAATGATTGCTTCTCTAATCTTTGGGAACTCGCTTAATCTGTCAAATCCCTGGTTCTGAAATATCAGCAGTAGCAGCAGGCCTGCTCAACTAAGCTGCTGCAGACCTACATTTTCAGATTGTAAAAGATATCAAAAATGTGGGTATCTCCACCAGTGGCAACCCACACAGTAAGTGGGTGAGTAGGGAGGGGGGTAGTCTGGGGTGAGGGGATCACCCAGCGGTTCAGCAGTTCCATAATGCCAAAAACATCATAACACCAGCACTGATGCAAGCAGTTACTGCTATTTTGTGCGGGGCCATAGGGTATCCTATTGTATCACAACAGCTGAGGGGACTCTATGTTCTGTTGACATCAGATCATAATCTTTCAGACATGACTGAAGTCTTGTTATTGATTTAGTTACATCTCGGAACACCAGAATGTCTACTTGGAAAATAAAACTAAGTGCAGTGTGAAAACAGGTCGGTATGCAGTAATATTTGACTAGTATCCAGTGTCCCTGCGGATATGCTTTGTATTCTGGCAGGCCGCCAATAATGCCTTAAGTTAATAAACAATATTTTCATATTTTGGTTTAGCCTTCTGCGAGCCGTGTCCCCCCCATTGGCTTAAACATGTTTTTATTTGCTTTGTAAATGTTAGGGGTAAAAGTCAAGAGGATGTGTTATACAACTATTCATCTCATAAAAATTGTAACATTTGATATAAAAGCTTCCTGCCTCTGTGTATGCTGCTAGTGTCACGTGCGAAAAGCATGCTGCAAGTGTACTAGCCTACAGATGCTTCTACCTGTTTACATGCTGATCAGCTTGCTACACACAGGAGCGCCTTCCCATACTACGAAGAAATACATGTCACATACACAATAGGCTACTTAAAATGGTTTTTTTTTGTTTGTTTTTTGTTTCACAATAGGCAAAAATTGTCCACAAATATATATATGTAAATATACTTTGGCCACTCAATTTATATTTCCAATGAATGTCATCTGTATGTACAAATATATTTCTGGCAATTTTTTCTTCATTTTGAAACATTTCTCTCTCTAAGTATACAGTGTGTGAAATATGTTTTTTGCAATATGGGTTGACCTATGCAACTATTGTTGGTCGCTAAAAGTTGCTATATGTCTCCCAGAGCCTAGAGCTTTCTCTAATTATGAACTATTCAGAAAACATTTCAGCCGTGTAATACCGCCAAACTGGAAAAACAACGTGTTCAGACATGCTGGCAAACGAAAACACAGATGGAAAGAACCCTATAAAATCATGGGAAATTTGAAATAGAAACCTACCTGTAGCTTTAAGTTTTGATTGTCCTCAGTTGAACACTCCCCAAAAAGTCCTCAAAAACTTTCTTCTCCGTTAGCCAAGATTGCTGAAGTAAAGTTGTCTTGTCCACTGACAAAAACCTTGCTTTATTGATTACGTGCTGCGAAAGGCGGATGTATGAGGGAATTTTATAAAGCCTTGGGGGTGAGCAGCCCAGCCCACTTTCCCTGCTGCAGCCTCTATTGGGCAACAGCAGTGGGATTGGATATGCCGTTGACTCTTCCCAGCGGTTGCATGATGAGGAAGCTGATGACAGAGACTCATGGCTCAAATGCTCGAGAAGAAAATCTCGCACTCCTAGATTTAACCCAACGACAAATCACCATAATATTTCATAATGTAGTGTGCTTGTATCAATAGTGAGTTTATAGTGACCTTATTGAACTTTATGGTTTTTTATCTCCTATAGTATCACTATAGGAGATTCCCCATAGGGATTTATAGTTTTGCTGTGATATTTATATAGTATCCTTCTAAAATGTATTATAGGATTAGTTCTTGTTCATAAAGGTGCTGACAAAACAGTTTACTGGAAGCGTGACGTATCAAATTTCATTACATTCAGATAGTGTATTTGCACCAGTCAGTGGTATGTACTTTCACTGTGGCATTATTTAGCCTGCTGGGGTGATACGGTTGATAGTTTAATGTCGAGGTGGTAATTACTGGGATATAATAGAGCTCACTCTCACCACCATGCAGTGACAGGGTGTGCACTGGAATCTTGGCAAGGCTGCGCTTTTTACATGAGTCCATGCCAAACTATAATTCATCTCACTGCAGCTCAGGAATAGGAGTAATGGATGTATTTTTACCCTCTCCCAATCCCAACAGCCAACATTTTTGATGTGTTTGTGCTAACTGGTGCTGTAGCTCATATATGAGGCTGAGTGGCTAGGAATGCAGCCAGGCCTGCAACCTTGGTCCCAAGAGGAGATAAGTCTGTACAAAGGGAAGCCCTTCCCTCTTTTTGTATCATACTGGCCTTCCTTGAAAACACTCCTCTATTGTCTAATCAAAGTTAGTTTGTGCTATACAGGCTTTAATCAATAGGCCAACAGATGCTGTCTCAGTTTGGACCTGTGTGACCTACTGGAGAGGTGTCAGTGGTGTGTTGGGAGCCTGGAAAGCATGGGAGAGGTGTAATCAGGCAATGATCCCCTATACAATGACACACTTAAAACAGATATCTAATCTGATGTAATGGCCTTGTTGAATGGTCAGTTTCTGCCCTGTCACCTTTTTATAGGACATAGCATACTTAGTCTAAAGTTTGTGCCAGTTACAGAGAACACTGTGTATGAATACATGCTCAGTGTCTTTTAAGCGTGTTGTCTGTCATTCCAGATCTGTGACATTTCTTTCATTTATTTCTTATTACACATCTACTAGAGTACAGGGCTCTTAGTGGAATTTTCCACACCTCCAGTAGTCATACGGCCGACGGTTACATTGTGAATCTGCCAATAAGCGCAACTATTGGGAATGACTGTGTGTAAGGTCCTTGTCAAGATACAATGGCTGCACTGTGGGCCTGTAATGTGAGGCCCTCAATAGGAACACGTTGGACAATAGATGCATTGGAGGGGAAAAATATAACCACTATGCTAATTTGAAGTCAGTCACTTACTACACTGCAAGATGAATAAGTTGGTCAGTACAAGGAAAATACACTTTCACTTTGAGATGTTTCAACTTGGTTGTACTAAATAGTATCTCTGTGTGTGCGTGTGTGTGTGTGTGTGTGTGTGTGCGTGTGCGTGTGCACGTGTCCGACTCCACAAACCATCCTTGTGAGACACAGATAGTATACAATAGCCTAAGAGAGCCTCGCGACTGTCAGTTTGAGCGCAGCACATGTGGGTCACAGAGCACCTCAATGTGTGATAAGGCCGGTGGACTTTCACCTGGCTGATTACAGTGTTTGTTGGAGCAGCTGGCAACGCCTAACCCATGGTGCAGCCTCTCCTGGGTACATCAGAAAACAAGGCTAGGGTTTTTCAAGTGTGGGCTTGTCCTCAGCACCCATTTACCATGCTGTCTGGGAGCTTGGAATTTAGTAAGGAGTAAGTAAACCATGCGATGAGGTGTTGCATGGAGATTGCTTGTACGGCCTGTAATAGAAAGGTCTGAGGTGAGAAAGGCTTTGAACTGAGGCAGGGATAAATCTTTTTAAGATAGCTAGGAGAGCTGTGCGGCCTTACAAGCATCCCACTCTTGTTTGAGATGTCCTAGGATCTTAACCTCTTCAACCCATCATTACAAATTTATGTTGCATAGCCACGCTTTGTTCAAATCCACAGAACTTAATTTTAAATTCTAGTCAAGATCCCAAAGTTTCCAAGGATACCAAATATGCTATGCTGAGTTACATGGATTTTTTTTAAATAAAATGATGCACAAGACATCTAGATTTTTTTCCATTTTATGTAATGGTGTAGCCATAAAAAAATGTCAATATAAGCGTGGTATAGCTTCAATGAAGCACTGGAACGAGCAGATATAGAATAATATGTGACATTGTCGTACAGTATGAAACAATGTATTTTTCGAACATTGAAGCTAATTTACCAAATTTAAGTGGAAAATCAGAATTCAAGGGGTCAAGAGCAAAAACAATGAACTATTCAAATTATATCCTGAGTCCTGTGTTGCCCAAAGAGTCATTTTCCTTCTTCTTCTTCTTCTTCTTCTTCTTCTTCTTCTTCTTCTTCTTCTTCTTCTTCTTCTTCCTCTTCTTCTTCCACTAATATTGGTAGTTGTAGTAGCAGTACCCCTAGTTAAAAAAACCCTGTGTGTTTTATCTGCTGTCTGTCAATCAAGGGTCACCCAGTTGAAGTGTGTTTGATCACTAGGTTCATGACCATGAGGCACCGCTGCTCACTGCAAATAGAGCAGATAGTAAATTAGTGAAGAAAGCACATAGGACAAAGCTCATCCATTAAAATGATTACTACTGCATCCGACGCTGGGAAGCCCCTGTGCAGCACTAAGTATTTACATTAACTGTAACAATGATATGATAATGTGTTTCACTGCACGTCCCTCCCAAATACCTTGTGTATGTGTATGACTAGTGTGTTTAACTAGAATCAACCAGCCAGATTCAGTTGTAATGTGATGCAACAAGGGTGTAACAACAATGAGTGATTCAGACACTCATGACATGAAAGCCTCAGTAGGTCACGTAGTAAAATGCTTGTAAAGTGATGTAATTGAATCTAGACAGGTATTTTCTGCTGTATTTTCAGTCAGAGATCCTGAAAACAATTCAATTATTATCAAAAGATGTGCATATGTCAGGCATAAATTGATTCATTTTATGTGATTATGACAGCGAAGCTGTGGCACTGAAAGCGTCTCTTGACTTCAATAGTAAATCTTTACAGAGTTTGTGTAAAATTAACAAAGAACTTGACAAGTTACTCTCCAACCACCTGCAGCATCCAGATAAATCATTAGATGCAGTTTGTGGGCCAGTTTGGGTGACTGTAGGTCAGTTTAATGGTGAATGATGCAGTCCTACAAAGAATGGGACTCAAAACATGTGTCAGGTTGTTGTTTTGTCAGATTTCAGTTGTGTTTAACTAGTTTAAGGGAATTTGAGAAGAAAATATCTCTGATGTCTCTGCAAGTGTTTCCCCCCACTGGATGTTCAAGTATTTGTGGTTTTGTGGAGTTCTTTTACCCCTCAGCATCCAGCACCAGCACCCAGGTCCTTTAGACATATGATCTTATGCAACATAGTTATTGCACCTCATTATAGGTCAGTAGACAAACAAACCAAAGCGCTTTTTATTTGGCTGTAAAGTGGTTTGGTCTCGACTCCCGGTTCTGATTTGAGGTTTCCGCCAGCCTGACCTGTATTCCATATTGATTTCTGCAATAAGGTGCTGTGACAAATGTGATGATAAGATTGCCCTCTTTTCTCTTCATGTTGATAAGTTTGTTACTGAGTGACCAGACTGCCCTGGTAATTGTTACACATTTATAACAGCTATCATTAAACAGTAAAGTCTTAACAACATTATTTGTCTGATCTGTGAGCACTTGGGGGCAAAGGTCAAACTAACATAACACCCAAAGTGTGCAGTCTCTTCTTCAAGTCTTGACTGAATTCATTTTATCCTTGTCTAATGTAGATGGTACAATATTTGGAGATATATACTGTACATATGTATGATTTTCAGTAAAGTTGTTTATGAGATTTTTTTTTTTTTAAAGAAAGGCCATTTCTATAAGAATCACATAACCACTGAATCTCATAACCACACTGACAGTCAGCTGACACATTCTCAAGGAAGTGGGACTAACAAGTCTGTCTAATTATTAAAGACCCTGTCTTTGAAGGGCATGAATATTATGATGTTTATTGTAAGAGAAGGACGGGCACAAGACTGCTGACAGTGTTCATTCATTTTTTCAAATAATCTGTTTACAATGATGGCCTGTGCTAGAGTGATCGAGTGACTGTCTAATATGCATAGTTACCCTTGGATGTCGATCTAGAATTTACTAAGTCATTAGGATAAACGTAAATGGCTTAGGGAGAGCTGTCATCCTGTTCCACAACTAAATATTAAGGGGTTGGCAGTCGTGTGAATCACCAGCGGGCATCATTGGCACAGAGAGTGAGCACAGTCTGTATTGCATAAGCCATCCTAGAGGAAAACCAGATAAACAAACAGTGAGAGGACCTCAGACTTAATCCTCTCAGAGCCACAGTCACTGTTCGTAGTGTTCTCCCTGTTACTATCATAGCGCTAATGTCTTTATCACCAACACCATTTTTAGACCCACTGGGTAAACATGCCAAGGCACATATGGTATTGATGACACAGCTACGCAAAGCTGAGATAGCATTCTCAGTAGATTTTTACCCGGTGCCATGTGTAAATGAGTGCTGTAGTTTTGTAAAGGTTGATCATTGGTGCTAACCAGCGATCCCTTAGATGCACAAACTTTGCAAACTGATTTTTAATATGCAGACTACATTGGCAGCAAATTGATCTGCTGCTATTTCACGCAGCCTGTTAAATTAATTCCATTCCAAACACGTCAAATAGGCCTACTTTCCATTTTTGCCACTTGCTGATGTATGTGAAAATCCCACCTAAATTTGAAGTTATTTTTCTGTAATTGGAGGGGGAATCACATTGACCTGGCAGGAACAGGGCATTCCAGCAACAGGTCACTGCCCCAGCAGATAATGTTCTACCAATTACCAAAGTGGAAACTGCACCTAACCAGCCTGTGTTTTCATTTTTAGAGTAAAAACATCTAAGGTCAGGATAATGAGACGTGGGCTGGTGGATGGGACTGCCTCGCTCAACTCAAACTGAACCGAAAGAAAAAGTCATACTATCAAAATTGGACCTTAGCGGCATGTAAGCTCGGTGGCAGATTAAAAGTTCCCATCAACTTGATTGAAATTGGCACCTCACAAACATTATTAGAGTATAGTGTGTCTGCGGACTGAAAATCTTATCCTGGGACCGGGCCCCATCCTGCATCTATTAAAGGGCCGGTCTGCGTCCTGTGACATACAGAGGGCAGACTGTGATAACAGACCCCGCTGTGTCGCAGGTGGGACTCTGTTTTCGCCGGTCCTTCACACAGGAAAATGAGTTGACGTACTGTGGAACAACAGGGTTTATATATAAACAGTGGACACAGCTGGCTGAAAGGGGGAGGGGGCGAAGGTTTGGGACACTGCCTGGCTTGCCACCAGCGGCCCATGAGATATCAGAAGTCAAAAGGGGCACTGGAGAAGTGGACAGGGGTGGGAGTGTGTCATGGGGTGGGAATAGATGGTGGGACGCTGTTGAAATGAGATGGGGAAGGAGAGAGTGTGCGCACACAGAGCTGAGGAAGGACACTGGAATTAGACATAGCGGGAACTCAATGAGATTATGGGACGGGGGTAAGAGCGCCTCACCAGTCATCATATCTTTAAACCACAGGGACGAGTAAACAGGGAACTCTGGATGGAGCGTTCCATCACAGCGGCTGTAATTATCCCCCATAGGTGCATTAGTGGTAATGCAGAGGGCAGAGAGGGATTTGGAAGGAAACTTTTGTATGTTAGCCCTTCATGAGCACTGAAGGATGTTTTGACTGACTTGGTCACATCAGAGTTACAGATTTATTCATGGTCAAGGGAAAACCTATAGTTGATTAACTCATATTAAACTGCAGCCAAAAACCACATTGCAGTTCTCAGAGGAAGGAAAACTGTGCCATTTTTCTAGCTCAATAATTGACGATCTGTTTTGACAACATTGGAGACAAAAATGGAGCATTGGGCTATTCTGTTGGCTAGTCCACTGACTCGGTTTTTGTTAATAATTAATGGAGACTTCATTTTCGGCCTTGATAGCCCAGCTGTTAATGATTTTTCATTAACCTTATAGTGGGGATAAACAAACAGAGCAGCTTTCACATTCATTCAAAACAAGGCAATAGAATCCAACTATCAATCCAACAATATTGTTGTAAATCAAAGGTCACTAAAGTGCTGTAAAATTGTATGCTATTCATTGATAGCCAGTATGTTTTGACTGGCTATCAATGAATTCCTAATGAAGTGTCATCTAGGCAGTTTATATTGATAGGCTTTTGATAAATAAAATCTAAATCATATGTTTGCTAGGCCTACTAATATGTCACTTTCACAATGTAGAAACAACAGTGACATACTAATGCTCTACATTATTTCTATTGTATTTTTTTTTTTTTTTTTTTTTTACTGAGGTAGCAGGGATGTCTTATTTTATGGCGTTGTCCCTGCATAATGTAAAAAGTAATGCAAGTGGATTTTTACAACTTGTTGTGTTTAACGATGAATTCACGGGCTGTTGGAAATATGCCTACTACGATTTGAGCAGACATAAGCAACTAAGGAAAGTGCTACTGGGAAAGTCGGAATTGCCGAAATGTGACGTTTAAGGGGCAGAAAGCATGGAAGCTGATTTTAAAATAGATGTATTTTATTATTATAGCTTGACCTTTTGCTTGGCATTCTATGTAAATATTTAGCATTATGGTGTATTTCTATGTTTACTCTTTGTTTAACTTTAACACATTTTGGCTAATGAATGCTTTTTTCGGCTCTATGTTCTGCCACTGCAACGCAAAGCAGCTCGCTCTGTGTGGCTGGGCTTGTAAAATAAAACAACAGCCAGTGAACGCAGCATGATGAGAGCGTGGCTAGACGAGGAAGACGAGCGCGACGTGACTGCCGTGATTGTTGTTTCTAGTAGCAGGATGTCAACGTGGTTGTTTGTTTATCCTTTGACGTGTGAGTGCCACTCCTTGAGGAGACCTCCAGTAGCACTGAGGAAGGTTTCACCATGAGGAAATACAGGGAGGTTTAGCTGCTGATGTGCTCGATGTCAATCTAACAAGAAATTACTTCATACTGCAGCTTGAGGCAGACAGCCTAACAAATGATCAGCTGTAGGCCTGCCCTAAAGAAAAATCACTACAATAAATTAACCTATAGAGACGTATAATGTACTGGTACTGGTGGTACTCAGTAGTGAGTTTATTGTACTTTATGGTATGTTGTATTTCCTGTGATATCACTTTAATAGCCTACTTCTACAGTATTCCTATAGGCTTATAGTTTTGCTGTCATATTTGTACGTTTACCATAGTTCCTTTTCACACAGGTAGGCCATTATACACTACAGTAGGCTATGACGAAGTTGTTTGAAATAGTGTGACATATGTCTTCATACATAAATATACTGTAGAGATCCCCGTCAGATGACAGTGCGGTTTAATTGAGAGCCAAAATTAGTACGTGTATGTGCCAGCAATACAGCAGGCTCCCATGGTGTTCCCCGGCCCACATGTAAACAAGCCGAAGAACAGCTGTCCCCAGATTAGCCTGAAACATGCCGCACGCTTGCACACACGCACACACACACACACACAGGGATTTTGGTCAGTTCTGTTTAAAAATAGGAATAGAGGCATGTTTATGTTCAGGGGCGAGGTTTAACATTAGATTTGCGGTTGGGATTAGGTTAAGGTTGGGGTCAGGGAATGAATGTAATAAGATTCTTACAAGTAAAGCAATATAAACACAACACACACACATACAGACACACAGACAGACTAATGAAATGCATTGTATGGCATCCAGAGAAATGCTGCCCTGGACAGCCAATATTACAGTCAGTGTCCACTGGCCGATATACTGTAGCATTCTGGGGGATTAACACTTGAACCAGTTTACTGAACCACAGTAAACACAAACCAGCATCTGAAGTTAATCCTTAACAGTGGACAGGCAGACTGGGTCCGGTTTCCTCTTATTGTTCAGTTAGAGGAAATAACCAGCTCTGCAGCTCAATGTCTTCATATTATTTTCTCAACACTCCCTTTTTCCCCATTTGACACCGCATCATGAAGCCTGTCAATCACTATAAAATGTGGGGCTGGTAAACATTCAGAACAAAGAGCTTGCTTGGAGCGCCATGCCTGCCAGACACTGTACATTATGTTCACTGTCATCCCCTTCATAGCAAGGCCTTGGTAGATAATGTAGCTGCTCTGGAAGACGAAAGGTGATGTGTGGATTGCACAAAAGTATAAGGAATAAGAAGACAAGCAGCTGGGGAGCAGTGGAGAAAAGGAGAGTGAAGAGTGTTTTTTTGTGTCTCACTCCCTCTCTGTGTCAGTCAGTCAGTCACATGCTCAGCTATTCTGACTGACTGCCAGGCTCGCTGTCTCTGTGTAATCTCTGTTGAGCAGTCGGTGGAGGGAGGGAGAGAGAGGCGGAGGGAGGGAGGGAGGGAGAGGCGGAGGGAGGGAGGGAAGGCTGTGTCGCAATCTAGGTCGTCCATCAGTAATCCCATAGAATGGAAGTATGCCGTGGGCATACTATGCCAAATGCTGAGCTCACCAAACTCCTCTTCCTCGCCCTGTCTCCAGCCAAATTCTTGTCTCATGACCGACCTCCCACACACCACTGACTCACAAGTCTCACATGCTCTGATGTTAGCCCCACAGATTTCTGCTCTTGATAAAGGTTGTCAAGTGTGGGGTAACAGACATGATTGATATCGCTCAGTCCATGTTGTTCCCTCCACTAACCAAACCCCACTCTAGTCTAAAAGTGTATACTCTCCATTCTCCAGATGATTTGGATGCTGTTAGGTAATCTGTGGATCGCACACTATTTACAGTCTTTCTTACCTCTTGAAACCATGCCTGTTTGTTACGTTGACATGTCTTGTGTTGACTCAGTGTGTCATAAATGGTTAACACCTGTCCTGTTCTCTATGTGAGGCCTGTAGCAGATGTGCCTGGTGGTGTGGGTGGTGTCGTTAACATGCTGGTTAACGCGCCTGACATGGATATAAAGTCATAAAGTGTCACAGCTTCCTTTAGACCCAACGGCAGGATGTGGTGATGGAGAGTGGGGATCTATGCTTGGCCTCATCTGTCTCCTTGTCCAGTATGCATTAACTCTGAGCTGCCTGAGCGTGTGTATGCACAGCCTGTGTGAAAGTGTGTCAGTTGACTGTATGAGAACGTACTATGCAAGTAGAAATTAATGTATGTTTGTTCATAATCCCTTGTTCTTGGCCTGTACTCTGACTAAATCCTCTGCATGAAACTAATGTGACTCCGCCCCACATGGCCCACAACCTGAACATTTGAAGCTGCACAGTGCTTTGTGTTGCATTGTGCATCATAAAGTTCAGTCAGATGCCTATCCAGCCGCTATTGACTATCTACTGTGCACTTTTCTTTAGCTTTAGACTCACATTTTGCTAATCGTCATGAATTCCTAAATGATCCCAGTTCCTATAATTAGTAGGCCAGTGATCAATGTTCAATGTGATTCTTAGGAGCTCAGCAGACGAAGGTTCAGACCCTGTACCTTGTGGCTTAGACAAGCTGCAAATAGAAAAGCAAACAGATTTCACTACTACATATTTGCTCACCTCAGTGGTCAGTCAACCCAGACTTATATCACTAGCTAAATGGGGTGACGAGCAAAGGGGAACAAGGATTAAAGTTCAGACCTTCTTTTAGCAATCTCCCCCCACATTACACAGTTTATAGAACAAGTCCAAATGGACTTGGAATGGACACACAAATGGAAGTGTGTGTGAGTCCTCATTATTCCCCATCATTTGAATTTCTGGATAGCCATGTAATTTGCAATTCTAACTTTCTAGACCTGATACCAGTTTCAATAAGTCTCTCTCCCTCTCTTTCCAATTTTGACTTGGAGAGATCTACAGTCCAACACCAGGTGTTGGAACAATCAGGAGCAACACAATTAAAAAAAAAATCTCTACAAACAAAAGCATCAGGATGTAAAGGACACATCTTTAATCAAGCAGAGTTTGATACAACAGAAAGTGTGACCATATAATGACGTTTGAAATACTATGCTGCCCTCTTGTGGTAAGTGATCATATCTCAATCAATACTAATTTTTTGGTTTTCCAAACTCTTTTCCAAATGTTGAATTAAGTTTCCTAATGCCATTTTTTACACAGTGCAGATTTGTCTGGCTGGTAGTGGCTTCCCTGTAATGTTTTTCCCCCTCAATCAGTCACTGACGCAGGTAAACTGGATATTAGCATTTCATTCTGCCACTGAGCTGCCTCTGCTAACCAAATAAAGCTAAAGATAAATGAAAGATTTTTAAGACACAACATTGTAGAACCATCAGCTGCACTTGTTCTACTTGAAGGCATTCTCAATGGAATGGAGATTTAAAAAAATCATATTTGTTTTTTTCACTCATATAAAAACATAAAAAAATATACTCAAAAAGTGCAATGCATAAGTAGGAAATTGGTTAAACATTTTCACAAACGAAAACGGTGAGCCTCATGAGTAAATGTGTGTACAGGATACTTGATGTAGCTGCTCTGTGGGCTGCTGAAGTAAGGAGCAACGCTGGGTCTTGTGTAGATCAGGAACGAAGGCTCGGTACACACTTGCTTCTTCTGGACCGGCCTGTCAGCACCAGCAGCAGTGAGTCCACGGTCTGTGTTGCCCCCTGTTGTGCAGATGGGGTAACTTCCACCTGGAGCTTGAAGCAGAGGCTCTGCAGGCGGACAGTCCCAGCTGAGGCTCCTCTTTGCTGCAGCTCCTCTCTCTGTGGAGCGAGGCTGCTGCTCTCTGAGCGGCACACTGGACAGAGGAGAGGCTCTGCAGGCCGCAGCAGAGGGAGCGTCTCTCTTCAGGAGGGATTCAATGGAGAAAGGACCGCTGAACTTCACCTCACATCTCATCTCAACGGCTCCGCAGGCTGCAGCTTCAGGTTCAGGGAGAGTGGTGCAGCGCTGTGATGCTCTGCTCATGGTCTTTCCCTCTTTAGACACCAGCTCAGGAAACTGGTCCAGCATTCCCTTGAAGTGGCGACGCACCATTTTCTCTGTGATTTGACTGTGGTCGAGCTTCCAGAAGTTTCTCTTGCTGACTGACACTTCTGCGCTCATTGGAATCTGAAAAATGAACACAGTTGAGTTAGAATTTGGTCATCTGAGGTCATTTGTTACTTATTATATAAATTTCTTAATGTGACCATTGAAAAGTAATACCTTTGGAGTTCCTACTTTGACAAAACATTTATTGGTTGATAAGCAGACTCTGATGTTGTTCTGAAAGGCTTTTCTGTCCCCACAGACAAACACTTCCAGATTGTCCATCAACTGCAAGAAAAAAAAACAAGTTGAAAATTAGGTCTTTTGAAATAAGAAATACTGATGACATATCACAATATTCTAATCTAAGTTTCTAATTCTAAGTTAATCATCTGAAAAGGCTCTAATGTAATTAGTAATAGTCGATAATTTTACTTTTACCTAAGTATGGTTTTGCTGAGGTATTGTACATCATTACATTTTAAATCACATGCATTACAGAGTACACATTTTGTGGCTCTCCATAAGCAACAGAAACTGGACCAATGTAATTGACAAATTGTGGAGCCATTCACAGTGAACGGTCAGTCAGCAGAGAAGAGAAGAGTAATCTGGCTTTAGATTCTTTTAACTGGAAAATTTAAAAACAGTAAAAAAAAAAGTAGTTTTCACCCATATACTCTCATCCTGATCATACTTTTACTTAAGAAGATGTAAAAGTACCGGTGTAAACATCTACTCAAGTAAAATATCAGCAAAATAGCAGTACTTTTACTTGAGTAGTAAATTCTAGTTCTCTTTCCACCACTGGCTCTTTCTTACCTGAGAGAAAGTGAGCATGTTGTCTGGAGCGTCTTGCAGGACAGTAGCGATCAGAGCCAGGTAAGTGGCGCACTTCCTCAGGTTCTTCCTTCGCCGAGCGCACCAGGCTGGGACAAACTGGAACTCAGCCATGTTCTGCATCTTGTTGGTTGTAAAGTCCCACAGACACACACAGCAGAGCAGTGCTATGACAAGCTGAAGATGTGGAGCTGGACTGTGAACTCCCAGCCCACTGCTGGATATAAATCCTGCTGGCACAATAGGACATCAGAAGGTGTGCATTCCAGGTTAATGAGGACCTTTTCATAACTAGATGGGCCATGATTGCCGGGGCGGGGCCAACGATCAGACTATTTCTAAAAGTTTATCAGCAAGTCCATCTGGATGCTCTGGGAATCTAACCTACCCCTGTTCAATTTAGACGTGAATTTTTCCACTTGTTACTCCTCGAGCAGACGAAATAAATAAATGAATATATGTCTGTCATAGGTGTAAACACCTTTCCCACAATCCAGTAGGCTATATTAACCCTAACACCTTGACACCCTACAAAACACACACTTTCCAGAGGTTTCTTTGAAGCTGACATTATCAATGGATCACTGGAGAATCCAATATCCCAATAGATTGTTTTTATAATAACCTTTTGATTCATTTCAATCATTTTCACAAGACATGAGACAGTGTAGAGGTATACCTTTCTAGACATATGATAAATAATCAGACATATTTCATAGGCAGAGGGGTAACAACATCCAGAAAGAATAATTTTCCTTTGAAAATGAAATGAGCCATGTGCTTCAATGTATTTCCACTTTCCTGTATGGGCGTTTTCTTTTGAATGGTCTTGTGCATCTTTAACTGGATATATTTAACAGATGTAAAAAATAAAATAAAATACAGGGTGGTCAAGATGAAATGAATCAGAATGAAAGCATGGCAGTGCTGGACGAGGTGACAATCACTGGAATGTGGGGAGGGTCTTTTCATTTATAAATACAAAAACAGACTTTTGTTGTTAAAGCCTTGGTGACATTCCAGCAGTTTTCACCTCATCTTCACTTCATTCTTTCAGGTAAAATGAGCTGAAGAGGCTCCGAGGCCCTTTCATCTCCCTGTCGTCACCTGTTTCAAGAGACTTCACTGAGTGTTTGGGATTAGATTACATTTCCCTCAATGTAGAAGTGTTCACTAAATAAACTTTGCAGAATTCGACAAGTTACATTTTGTTGACGGAAATAAAACTGCCCATAAAAAGAGCAATCTCTCCATATCTAAGAAGGTTAGATTTTCTTCGTAACCTGCACAATTGTAATCTCATTTAAATAATAAGATACGTAATAATATACGTCCTACTTGGGGTTTTGTCTACACACAGTCTCCGCGTTATTCTTTAAAAATCAAAACTCACAGAGGAGGACGGTAGCGAGCAGCGCGAACCATTATTTTGTAAGAGTAGAGATTTTATCGAAATGAAATTCTGCTTGGTGCATTGGATTCATACCGAATGAAATAGGTATTTGCCGAGAAGATTTTTAAGACCAGATTTTAGGTGTGGGCCATCATTTTCACTGACTTAGTAATGTCGACAAAAGTACGAATATAAGAATAATCGTTGTTAGAATAACAGGACTTAGCTGAACACTTTGTTAAATGAGGACCTGACTGGACTAAAATATGTTACAATGTGGGTGAATTGCTATAACTGGAATATGTCTTTTAGCGCTCTGTATTAGAACAGTCTCTGTTTCATTTATTCAGAATAATCACAGTATTTTCGGCTGAGTGCAACAGATGACCTTCCCCACTGGACAAAAGCCATAGACCTTCATTGTGAAAAAGGAGCCAGTAACTTGAAACAAAATACCTGGGTACCTGGGTTAAGCCAGTAAGTCTAATACTCACCTTGAGGTTGTTGTCCAGAGGAGCAGACTCACTGCAGCAGCTTCAGATGACTCTCAACTAGCTGCAGGTGTGTGTTGATCAGCTTGAATCTGCCTGCAGTGCTTCCTTCACACAACCAGGAGTATACAGTATATGAACTCCACCACAGTGATCCCCTGTCCCTTTAAAAAGAAAATGTTTGATAAGCATAATAATTATTAGTCTAACATGGCATGACCTTTGAATTATAAGGTTCAATCTGACATTTTGGTCAAGTATGAATTATTCACATAGACTCATTCTACACAAACAGGTAGATCTTCACTGTTACAGGCAGGCAGCTTCGGACTGTGGATAACTGTGGATACTCTCACTGAAAAGGTACAATACGATAACCAGTGGCATTTAAATGAGTGTTGTTGTGTACGGCTCTGGGATTTACTATTTAGAACGTTTCGACCATCATATGATGTTTTATGTGTGGTATCTAAAGCATATTTGATAAGTTGATATATCAGGCAAAATACAAAATATATACCATAATCATGGTATGCTTTGTTTCCTTAAACACAACAAGACATTTACATTTTAATGCCCGACTTCATAGACTCAGACACATTCCAGCAGTTTTCACATAATTTATCACTCCTATTGTCTCAATCCTACTGCCTATCATCCTCTTTACTGACAAAAGTCATTTGCATGACTAATCCTGATACATATGCATACTGGATATTAGCATTACCATATTACCTGCCCTCAGTGTTTTCTGCACAATCCAAACAACTAGTTAAGTTCTTCTATCTAGGCCACAGGACTTAATTTGATTGTAGTGACTTTTTAAAGTTAGAATTTATGTTGAACCAAAGACAACAAATAATTCCCTGCAGTAGGATTCTCTTCTTCAAGGATATTTTGAACAAGGTATTGATATTTCATCATGCCTTGACAAAGCAGTTACTCTTTGATAAGCACAACCTGATCATCAAATACACCATTTGCACATTGCAGTGAAGCAAAGAGTTTGCCCTGTCAACAGGTGCCATAATATCTAGTCAATCAAAATAAAACAGCCCATGAAAACAGCAGCTCATTGTGTTGATGTTGTAGTCTGGAAACGTCTCTATTATATTAGTCACACTAATAGAAACTGATAGTGTTTTCTACTGCACTATAGCCAATATAGTGACATTGATGTCAGTTATGTTTAGGGAGGTATAGCATGTATTTAAACAGAGGAAAAATAGGGATAATAATCTTAAATAATTGCTTAGAGTTTATTTCTAATCCCATCAGAAATAACATAGCATAATTTGAAGTAAAATGAAACAGCAGAAGAAATACTTCTTCTTTCTATTGTAAATGTGGTGGGTGGGATGTAGGACCACCATGGAGAAACAGATCATTTCCAAACTGGTGATTCTATTTCTTTCACATTTAGGAAGCTTATTCATTTAACACTGAAGAGGTGATAGACATTTCCTTTACATAGGTTGACATTTTCTGTCCAAAACCACATATCAAAGTTTCATTCACATACTGAGATAAAAAATATTGTTCGTAGCTCTAAGCATTTTCTTCACTGTGGGCCAAATATTGTAATGAAAAATGAAAATGTGTTTACGGTGTGTCAGTGAAATGCTACACAGCCTCCTCAGCCCATTGTATCTGAGGGAATGCAGCTTAGATGAGGTGAAAATCACTGGAATGTGACCCAAGGCTTTTCCAGTTGTAAACTTCAGTTCATTCCAATCAAAAGCATTGTTTTTGTTTCAATCACCCCACTGGGTTCCCACATTCCAGTGTTTGTCACCTCATTTATTATAGCCGCTGTCTCAGATGTTGGGTTCTTTGTGAAGGGCCCAGCTGATATTTACATCTACTAAATATGCATTAGGTATTCTGAAAACCATAACATTGGAATGCTGTGAAGTGCAGAGTTTTCTATTTAGACATGCAGGTTTACTGTGAAACATGTACAAGACACTGACAACTTTTGCATATATATATAGAACTTTAGCTTAAATGTTGTACAGTATTATGTGGAACAACCTTTTATGACTGAGGCCCAAAAAAATCTAACAGATCATCAAAATTTGGTTTTCCACCTCACTGGCCAACATCACTGGCCATGTCTCATTTGTAATCCAGCGTGCAGGAGTTGGATTTGAATTTCTCAGAGTAATCTACCCATGTAGGAAAAGTACAGGAAAAACCATCCAGTGATTGATTCAAGGTTAATGAGAATATGATTCTTTCTGGGTAACTGCTAGCTTTCCATCAACAGAGGCAGAAGCAGATATAAAGTGTGTAAGCATATGATAAGTAATCCCCTGATATACAGTATAAAGAAGTTTTGAAGTTTTACTTGAAGTTTTTTCTACAACTAATGTTATTATTAAGGTAAAGTAAGGTTTTTTCTTACTTTCTTTTTTTTTTTTTTTTAAAGAAGACTACTAATGGCATTTTTACACAGTGCAAATTTGCCTAGCTGATAATGGCGTGCCTGCAATGTTTTTCACCTCAATCAGTGTGCTAATGGGGGAGGTAATGTGTCATTTGCATCACTGAGCCTGTGTCTGCTAGAACTTCACAGGATATTAGCATATACCTCTAATGACTGTCTGCACTGTCCAAATACAGCTAAAGATAAACGGTTTGCTGTAAGACAAAAATACAATTGTAGGAGTAGGCTGGATTTGTTGTCCTTTGTCTATGGAATTTCATTGAAAAAAACCCAACAAATTAAGCTTATAAATTGGCTACCCTTATTATCTCAATTCCTCTGCAAAGTATCCGGGGACTATAGCATACATATATATGTTATATACAGAGATGGTGTTTTCCTCCACAGAGTCAATACTGTGTGACTCTGAAACTGAAATGAATTGATGCAGGATTTCTGACCTTGGAGAGGCAGGATCTCAGAATCTGGGTTAAAAAGGCTCAAGACCTTCTATCACCACTAGTACTGCATTAGAGATTATTGTAGACCTGTACTGATAATTCTAGGACTATATATCTGTATCTGTCTCTAGAAAACAAACTGTTATCCAGGAAGAATAATATTTTCATTCAACTGAGATCAATCATATTCATTTTAATTCAGTTTAATGAATTTAACTCATGGCTAGTTTTATTGTTATGGTTTCCGTGCTGGAGATGAGATTTGTATGCTTGCAGTTTTTCATATTTCTAAATAACTGTTAAATTAACCATCTGAACTGAACAAATAATGAGATTCACAGAGCAACCAGCCGAACACCGTTAGTAATGATGTGTGGTCTATTGGCCCCGCCCTACCAATCATCTAGTAACGAAAAGGTGCTCATTAACCTGGAATGCACACCTTCTGATGTCCTATTGTGCCAGCAGGACTTACGTACTGTATATCCAGCGGTCTGGGAGTTCACCAATCCAGCTCCACATCTCCACTGAGTCAGGTTGTCACAGCACTGTTCTGCTGTGTGTGTGACTTGAGAACATGGCTGAGAAGTCAGGAGCTCACCTGCCTCTCTTTGTTCCCACCTGCAGCACTTGTTTAGGGAGGCTCAGGAAGTGCACCACCTACCTGGCTCTGATCGCTGCTGCCCTCGAACTCGCTCCACACACCATGCTCACGTTCTCTCAGGTATACAGAGGGAAGCAAGACTTTGTAAATCTTCAGCTATGAAACCCACATCTCACATTCTGAAATAACTAATTTTCAGTTTTATTTTTTGCAGTTGATGGACAAGCTGGAAACATTTGTGGCTGGAGACAGAAAAACCTTTGCGAACAATATCAGAGCCTGCTTATCAACCAATAAATGTTTTGTCAAGGTAAATATAAATGCCAAAAATACTATATTTCATTGATCAAGTTGACAGTGTAATTGAATTAGTTAGTAAATGTAATCCATGTATTCATCTCTTTTCAGATTCCAGTGAGCCCAGAAAATCCAATTTGTAAGAGAAACTTCTGGAAGCTCGACCACAGTCAAATCACAGAGAAAATGGTGCGTCGCCACTTCAAGGGAATGCTGGACCAGTTTCCTGAGCTGGTGTCTAAAGAGGGAAAGACCATGAGCAGAGCATCAGAGCGCTGCACCACTCTCCCTGAACCTGAAGCTGCAGCCTGCGGAGCCGTTGAGATGAGATGTGAGGTGAAGTTCAGCGGTCCTTTCTCCATCGAATCCCTCCTGAAGAGAGACGCTCCCTCTGCTGCGGCCTGCAGAGCCTCTCCTCTGTCCAGTGTGCCGCTCAGAGAGCAGCAGCCTCGCTCCACAGAGAGAGGAGCTGCAGCAAAGAGGAGCCTCAGCTGGGACTGTCCGCCTGCAGAGCCTCTGCTTCAAGCTCCAGGTGGAAGTTACCCCATCTGCACAACAGGGGGCAACACAGACCGTGGACTCACTGCTGCTGGTGCTGCCAGGCCGGTCCAGAAGCAAGTGTGTACTGAGCCTTCGTTCCTGATCTACACAAGACCCAGCGTTGCTCCTTACTTCAGCAGCCCACAGAGCAGCTACATCAAGTATCCTGTACACACATTTACTCATGAGGCATCTGTAAAGATGTTTAGTCTATTGTCTTCTTAACAGAGAGCTCTTTTGATGTCTGATTAACAGTGTGAGAATTGTTTTTGTACTTGCCTTTAACTAATCGTTTTGCTTAACCTTTGAGTGTATTGTTTGGTTGTTGTTGTTTTTCTTTATTTACTTTATGTATAAAGCATGAGTGTGAAACTTGTGTCTGGTTGGTTTATTTATTTATTTATTAAGTGAGTAAAAATATTACAAATATGTATACCTAACACAAAGAAAGTTAGTGCAATCAAATGTAGTTCCATGGTCTAGATCAGTAGTCCCAGCTTTTCCTTCCACAAAACTACACCAGGTGATGTCACTCATTAGTTGCTAATGAGTGAGATCAGATAGAAGACTTGAGCTTGTTTGAATGGTGCAGAAAACAGTGAGCATAGGTAAGCTGGTAATGCGCCATACCAAGTCTTACTGTTGCAGATCACAAGATAGCTTTGTCATTACCTGAGACGAGTGATAGCTGATGTGAAAACCATTGAAATGCACAGTATACATCTTTGACATTGGTCATTAAAATGGTGTATTACAGGAGCCGATCAGGGAAATGCATTAGCCTCAGATTTCAAAACAGACTTAATGTTGATAATTTAAAGAGTGGTAGAGTGACATGGTGCACTGAAGGGCATCTCTTGCCCCACTGTAACACATTTCATACAGAATTTACAATTGAACGCAATACAGTTTTAGTGACCTTTTTTTTTTGTAAATCGAGTCATTTATATCTACATAAAATGTACACTGGATAGACCTTTCATTTTATGTGATTCATAGGCCTATATTGCTCTCCTACAAATCACAGCAAAAAGGATGTTTGTAAAGTGTCTATATAGTAAAATTGAGATGCAAATATTTCATAAAATATTTCTAGAATGAATGCTTTTAAATGTTTTTACCAGAAAACAGACTTAAAATATGGAAACAAACATAAACATTATCAACACTATCTGTAAACTGAAGTTAAGGTATAGGGGTCAAAGCTAGCTAAGCCAAAACTTATTAACACTTTTATAGAATAGCACTTTTCAGTTAACTATCAGGCTAGTTTGTGTTTTTTCATGCTTGCTGCAAACTATATTTTGTCCCTCATTCAGCTGTTAAACTGCTCTTCCACATCTACCACTGGCAAGAGATGACCCTGACATAGCAAGAGACTGTTCCATTTAAACCTGTGGAGCCCCTCTGGCAGAACGAAACACTCTTTAGTGTATTTATTTAATTTTCCTTGTGGGCAAGTATTTGTCATATGCCCCGGCTTCCTAAAATTGTGCACAGTTGTGAAATTGTGATGGGGAAGAGAACATTAGTGGGACTAATGGTGTTGGAGCTTCAGGAAACAGAGGAGGGCTGCCTGGTTGATTACATGTAGCTTGTGGATAAAGAGGGTTACACCAGTCCCCTTTCCACTGTGAACCTACCAAAGCTGGTGTTGAGCATATATATTAAACCACCTAATATTTATAGTGCTGAACATAGCCAAAACAGGGCGTATCCAGGAATTCAACAGCCCCTCTTGGCCTCTCCAAACGGCCAGAGCCCAGGTTGTCTTACGATCCTTACAAATCTCTGGTTCTATTCTCCAAATGAGAACTTCACTTTTTGAATTATTGAAAATTTTGGTCATGGATGAAAGAGTTGTTTTCCTACCACTGAACGAATGCAGAGGGCACAAGAACTTTCAAATACTAATTCAGTAAGGCTTTCCACAGTGTTAATCCCCCAGCCAAACACAGGACAGGAACTGGACAGCGGCCTGGGACTCTTGCCATCCATTGTTTATCACCACCAGGACTGAGGTTTTCTGAATGATGGGGAGAGAGGAGGTGACCAGCAAACCCACTAAGATGATAAGGACTCAGAATTGGCTTCATGTGAAGGGTCAGAATGCTTAGAAGTTTTGCTAATAGACCTTGAGAGAAAGAGCCTGGACACCTTGAGATGCAGACATCCTGATTGAGAACTGTAGTTTCATCTGAATGTCAGCATTTGGATCTGTACTCTTAAGTCAATAAATTAAAATATAATCAAACAGCTGTTCATTAGTAAAAAAAAAAAAGTGGTTTCATGCAAGATAGGACACATTAAGATTTTCAAGGATAGATAGAAGTTTAGGGGTTCTAATGATTGGGTGTCATTCAAAGCTTTATGAAGGACAATGTACCATTCTGATCTACCTGATTAACAGCAGGGCAAAACCTTGCTAACTTTGTCCTCTAGCTGGTCCGTTCATATGCTGGTTAACTCCAATTAGAATCGAAACTGCCTGACTTCCTAACTGCAAACAAAAAAAAAAACTCAAATTAAAAGGTGCAGATCATTCATTTCATAATCAACAAATCTTTATGGGGAAACTAGGGATGCTCCATTAACATTCCAATTACATCCTCTCCACTTTGTGTGTTTTTTATTATGAATGCCATATCCTTATGAAGTCTCATTGCAAACTGGCACTCATTAATGAAGACAGTGCTTATAGACACGTACATATTTTGTCTGATTAACCAACAAACGTTGCCATTCCCATGAGTATTAATTTGTTTTCAGTTTTTTTGTTTTACACGTTTTTGTTAAAACTACTTCAGTCTTGATTAGTTGAATTAAAGTGAAGATGCGGCAGCCTCAAGGGAATCCTAAGAAAACCAGTGGATATTGTTTGCGAAGAAGGCAGAATTTTTTACCTTCCAACTGCAACACAACACCATCTTAAAACTTAGACCTCATAAGCACCGTTTGAGGCACTTTTCCCCACGAGGACCAAACTAATAACAAAAGTCATTACATCACAAGGAAGGAACACAAGACAAACAAGATGAAATAAAATGCCACTTTATTGTTCAACCGTGTCATAACCTCGTCTCCAAAATAAGCACAGCAGGACTACAACTGGTTCATCAACCTAGCTACCGTTGATAGCACATAAAACTTGGTTTTATTAGACCACCAATGATAGCGTAAAGGACTTTTCTATCAGACATCCAATGATAGCATACAAAATAGTTGTTAACCTACCAGTGATACTGTATATAAAACACTTGTCTCTAGATTTATCCCCAACCCACCCTCAATTTCACCCATATCCCCCTTTAGAACATTTGTGACACTGACATATTTTATTATGCTTTAACAAGCACATATTAAGAATGCATAATTCTCCATTTTTGAGATTATAAAAAAACTACACAATGTTACACTTTAAGTCAGAGTACGATTCAACTGATTATTAGTGTTCTACACATTCGGCCATAAACCAAAAGGAACATTGTATAATACCACTATAACTTAACACTACATATAACATACGTTTAAAAAAAGAAAAAGAAAAAAAAAAAGATTACAAATGATTGGCAATTGAAGAGAAAATGAAGATGGCTAGTGCCAAGGCAAGCTGGGTCAGTACCATAACAGAGAATGAGTAATACAAAAAGAAATAAAAAACAGAATAAGAAAAATAGAAACAAAAACTGATAAGAATACAGGCAAGGCTAAAACATATCTGTGTTTCCATCTTTAAGATCCACCTCGTGTGCACTCTTCCATTTAGGCAACCTGCTCCAAGACCTCCATTGTGTGTTTCCACACTTCTCACTGATGCTTTACTTTAACCCCCCCACCCCCCCACCCCCCGTTCTGACTTGCTCCAACATTCCCGTGGTAACCATCTCCCTTGTATTCGTGTGTCAGGCACTTTCCAAGATCCCTTATTCCTTTCTATACCTTCAACAACTCTACAGGCCAATCATAATGCTGCTTCAGACGATACAGGCCAATCACAATGCAGGTTCTATCAGAATACAACTGCAAAAGAGCACAGGACAAAGAATTGAATGAATATGTTGCCATTTATGTCAGCACTACCTTTACTACAATTCAGTGGTAAACCTGTCATCCTTACCTATCCTACAGGTCGGTGTCAAACCAGGCCAGCTGGCTGCTGTCCATCAGGTCCTGGGTGTGGCCGAGGTCGGGCAGCGGGTCGGTGTGGTGGCCCAGGTCGGGCAGAGTGTCGGTATGGTAGTCGGCACCCTCCATCATGGGGTCCAACAGGGGGTCCTGGCCAAAGGCTGCTGGGTAGGCCCGGTAGGCGCCGTCTGACAAGGGACAGGGAAAACCTCGCAAAATTATTTCACAACATTCCACACATTCACACAAAGAAACATTCTGAGCTACAATTTATTCCAAAACAATGGCAGAATAGTCATCTGTCAGTGTTAAAGGCCACAATAAGATGTCATCTAGCAGGGGAGAGGAAGGATGACTGAAAATAAAAGTTCCATATGACATTTGATGGGTGTTTGTTTATGAACTCAGGGGGTTTCCCCCTTCATTTAGTTTTAAAATGAATTCAATACAACCATACTATTTCATATATCAAAAATCACATGAAGCCATACAATTAAGTGCCAACAGAGATCAACTTAGATAAACCAAAAGCAATCTGACCAGTGAAAGACCAGAAACTCACCGTCCTGTCTGTAGGCCAGAGGGTCTCCCTGAGCTCCCATATCCAGACCCAGGTCTCCAGTCTATGAAAAAGCAAAGACAGACGAGTAATAAACCAGCCAATGTGGAAGAGTGTATGTTTGGCCATTTGTGTGTGTGTGTGTGTGTGTGTGTGTGTGTGTGTGTGAGCGTGTGTGTGTGTGTGTACCTCGTTCCAGGCCATGGGCTCGGTTCTGAACAAGGAGCTGGTCAGCTCCACTGACAGACGTTTCTTGTAGTCCTGGGGCTTGTCCTCAGACATGCGGAACAGGACGGCTGCAGCGTAGGTTGCTACAGGAGAGAATACACAGAAAAATTAAGCAATGTACACTCAAGTTGCCAAATTCCAAGTGTGCACATCGACCTCATTGACTAATTGATTATGTCTAGTGTGTGTGAATGCGTACAACCAGATAATGAGTTTGTGTGCACTATCTGTATTTGGGCATGTACACTCCTATACGCACCGACACCCTCGTTACGGGAGTGCAGCAGCTCAGTGAGCGGTGCAGTGGCTCCCTCAGCCTCGATGGCCTCAGCAGCCTCCTTGTCCTGAGCCAGCTCACACAGCACACCTGCTGCCACACGCTGGATGTTCTCCACTGGAGAATACAGCAACTGGAGACCAGGACGAGCAGAGAGAAAGAGATGAAGTATGAGGCAGAAGAAAAGGGGAGTTGGTGACAGGCAGGTAGTGTTAACGGAGGAGAGGGAGAGAGGTGGATCAAAGTTGGAAGAAAAGAGAGATTTGATCATTTTGACACTATGCAAAAACTAATTGATTGCACAAACAAAAGTTCTAACTGCAAAGACATTTACATGTATTTGATGTGGGACTGCAGGAGGCAGTCACTGTAGTATAATTAAGTAGTAACTGCTCTACCTGGACAAAGAGTGGAATGGTGTTAAGCCCTCTGATGACAATTCTGTTGTGGACGTCCCGGGCCAGGATGTGCAGAGCTCCTGTGCAGCCTTCCACTATCTCCTCCATACGCACACCCTCCTGTATATGTGTTTGGACAGAAAAAAAAACAGTAAATCAAATGCACATAAATTCCAAAAAGTTCAAAATAAGAGTTTGGGTTTTCATTGGCTTGGTTTCATACCACAAACTGCTGCTGGTTGCCTCCCATGCTGGTGCGCCTCTGGGTGTCCTGGTGGGCCCTGACTAGCAGCTGGACCAGTCGGGGGATGGCTCCCTGCTCCCGCAGAGCGCTGTGGTTGGCCGGGCAAAGAGCCAGGTTGCGAATCAGACCAACTGTAGCCTGGATAGGGGGAAAACGAAACACAAATTTTAGTCAGAATTACCACTGATAAAGGCTTAAGAAATTTGTAGCTATTGCTAGCATTAAATTACTTTCCATCTGTTTCATCAATGATGTCGCTACATGCAAGGCTTAACAATGATTGTGTTGTTAACCAGGAAAAAACATATATGAAGGTGTCAGTATAAGTCAGGGGGTATAGAGAGATTGAGAAAGAAAATTACCTTGATGAGTGGCCAGTGGGAGGGTGGGTGCAGTAGCTTGACCACCACAGGCAGGCCGTAGTGAAGGCGCACAGCATTCTGGGCCATCTCAGCGTCCTGGTGGCGGGAGGTCAGGTGGCGCAGGGCGCAAACTGCCGGCTCTGTGATGTCCTCCCTGTCACCAGCCCGAAGCACTGTACGCACCAGAGCCTCGATGCCTCCCACCTAACACATGACAAGATAAATTAGAACTTGCGGTGTAGACAGATTCTCTGGGTACAGGCATCGTTCGTTACATCAAATTAATCATGAGCACAGTCACAGAGAATATGCCTTGGGAAGCCATGAGTCACAATTAGGGATGGGCATTTCAAGCAAAAATACTATTCGATATTCACTGGGAAGTATTCAACCATTCTTCGAAGATCACCCCCCCCCCCCCCCCCCCCCACGGACAGTGTGAGCTAGGCTAGCTATATTGACGTTAGCTAGCCAGGCTAACTAGCAAGCTAGGCGGACGTTAGCATAGAGCTAGCTAACTAAGCCAGCTACCTAGTCCGGCTAAATAGCTATGGCTTGATTAGCCCCGAAACTGTCCTTCTCTCATTAAAATGAGAGGACTGTGTCTCGTTTTAACGAGACAAGGACCGGTTCAAGCCATATTATGATTAGCCCCGACAGCAATGTCAGGCAGGCAGCAATGCCAGGCCATCTCTCTCGTTAAAAGAGGTTCGGGGCTAATCAAGCCATATAGCTATTTACTACTAGCAAGCTATGAAAACATACTTTTTAAGACAAGACGATAGTCGCATAAACTATTCGATTTTTTATAATTTAATGACTATTCGAAAATTCGAAAATCATGACCAGTCCCTAGTCAAAATATGCAAGGTACCAGTCAAATAGATACACAGTGATGCTCTAGGTAGGTAAATCATGACACACATCATGATTTTGGGGATACATACTTGGTTAAAATCTCAAAATAAACCTAACAAGTCCATCTTCATGAGACTGCAAGACACCAAAATATTTTTCTCTAAAGCTGTGTGTGTAGTACGCACCTGGCAGACCATGAGTTTGTTGCTATAGTTGTTGCAAGGTGAGGTTGGAGAGGATGCCAGCGGCACACGTCACTACATTGATGTCATCACTGCCCAGCAGTTGGACCAGGGTCCCCCAGGAGACCCTCCATTCCCTCCTGGAGAGAGAGACAGAGAGGGGTGATGGAGTATGAGAGGCAAAGTGGGAGGAGGACAAGAGGAAGAGAACAGAAGGAGAGGATAATGTGTGCCAACTCAGTGCAATTTTGCATATCGTGTTGTGTCATACTCCATATTCACAGGAGTGTATTTACAATAAGGCAGCAGGATGGCTTAGTGGTTAGTGAGGTTGTCCCCCCAAATGGAAGGGCCCAGTATGACATTGTCTTGGGCCAGTTGTTTGGTCAGACAGTGGCCCAGAACAAAGTTTCCAGACTCACCATTTCTCACCCAGTGAGAAGCATGTTGTCTTTGCCTCTGCTCTACCATTGTCACAATGTTGTGCATTTTGTGACCAATCAGATTGGAGGTCACCTCAGAGTAAGTCAGGGATCTGCTAATTCAGAGAGCTATGCGGAGCGGACATGGTACAGGGCACTTCAAAATACAAAGCAACAAGTAAAAGGCTGTTTCTTTTGTTTTGGAAGCAACAATTCTACTGGGTTGAAATGATGAATCAATCCTGCTCTATTTCTACTGTCTAGCAGCAATTTCAGTCTTGAGCTGGCTCATTGTTTAAAAAGGCACAGACAATTACCAAAAACACACTCAATGCCCACAACAACAACGGGCAGTACCTAGCCTGTATGTTGACAATGTAGCAAGCAATGCAGCAAGCTGACAACCCTTCGCAGGTCTGGTTAATACATTGGCAAAAAATGGATGAATGGAGAGACTCACCAGCCTCATCAATTTCGCCTCTGTTTTTGTTCTGTTTTAGCCATATTACTGCTGGTTACATTTACAGAAAACACTATCAGTTAGTTATGAAGGATCATCCAGGAATACACAGGTCAATTTATACTTTAGAGTTTTACAGAATTGTTAAAATCATACTTTTCTAAATTATTTACCATCAAGCAATTTTTTTTGTTTTTATTCATGATTTTCAGTTATTTAGTACAAACATTTTACAGTAATAAATTACTTAAATGTGTGGAAAAAGTGGTTATTTTCATTTTTGGCTGCTGGGCCAGTGAAAATATAAGAGGGGCAAGTAAAACTCTGATCTCCTAGCCCGACCAAGCAAAAAATGTTAACATTATGTTAAGGGTTATTTAACATTAACCCTAGGCTTAAATGAGGTTGGCATTTGTGGGTATTGTGAGTGTGTGTCGTACCTGTTTGGTGGCGGCATCTGAAAGGTTCCTGAGGGTCCAGAGGCAGTTCTGGACCAGGCGCTGGCTGGGGTCGGTCAGATGGAGCCCCAAGGCCTGCATACCTCCTACAAACACACAAACCAAACAAACTCTACATTACGTTGCACCACTTACTCATCTCTCGCTGACCACAGCTATGTATTTAAGGTCCGTGATAACACCTACAGCTATAGTGTGAGGACTGAGATAAGTCTTAACACAACACAGAAACTCCTACTAAAGTAATAGTATATTTTCTGCTGTGTGAACCATACTCTGTGTGTGTGTGTGTGTGTGTACATACCAGCCTCTACGATGGCAGGCTTGTTGCTGGAGCAAACAGAGAGCACCTTGAGCACTCTGCTTGTGGTCCACAGCAGCTTCTCATAGGTGAAGGTCCTCATGATGTTGACCAGGGCCTGGGGACCGCCACTGGCCAGGATGATGAGCTAAGACACAGACAGGAAAGGTTTTTCCTGGCTCATCACAGCCAACTTAACACATACACTTCCTATTCCAACGTCATGTTTTTAGTATTAATTCATCACTTCATTTGTTCCCAAAAGTGGCCGGGATGTCTTACTTTGATTCTATCTAAGATGATTGCCTTAAAAATTATCTGATTAACTCTGAATTCGGTTGCACCTAATGCTGAATTACAAAGTTCATCCATTATATAAGTGAATAAGCAAGTTTTTAATTATATACACAAAATAGCATTAAAAATGGGTAAATGGGAAAATGGGTGATATGCATGGGAAAAATGTTAATCATTTTGTCCGGTAAAATTATTCTTGGCAGGCCACTTTACTTTTAGTTTACCAGCCCATGGCAAGTGAGCTAATAAGTTCATTTTGGATAGTATTAGTGATACTAGTGATAGTATAGTTTGTGTACATGCATATTGTTAAGTTATTGAGTAACAGGGTGTGTTGATGGATAAGGTTATCAGGTGAGTTGTAAAGGTCATTACATATGTAAAGGACTTTCAGTACAAATGCATGCATCAATCAGCTTGTGTCTTCCCATACCTTGCTTTCCTGGTTGCCATAGGCCAGGATCTGCAGGCAGTCAGTAGTGATGGCCAGGAACTTGACGTTGGTGTTAGCCAGCAGGGCCACCATCTTCTGTAGGCCCCCAGCCAGGCGCACTGCCATCTTGGCCCCCTCCTGGTGCAACAGGAGGTTGTGGAGTGTGGTGATGGCGTAGAACAACACACTGTCCACTGGCGAACTGTTGAGACATACAGACAAAATTACAATCGGAACTTCAACAGTATGCGGATGATTTTCGTTTTGAGTGAGCATCCACTTTGTTCTACATTGACTGTGTTTAATAGGAATAATTAACACTTTATTTGAACTAACTAGACATTAAATAAGCTCCTCTCTATTGAATGGAACCTTAAAAACAACGTTTTTTTTTTTTTTGCCTATGTAAACCATTAATCCACACCAACAGTTTGACTAGTTTTCAATCAGGTTGGGTAGATAATCCAGTTGCTACCTGCAAGTAAATCTATTCAGTGACCAAGTGTTTGTAGTTTAACAACATCTGGCAATTCATCATCCACTCTGACCCTACTGTTCCCTCCTTCATTTTAACTGGGGTGATGTCCTTCCAGACATGAAAATAAAGCAACCATACATTGGTATAGAGTAGCACTAGTATCATATTAACACAGATTTGAGGTGCAAAGAAATCTGACAAACAACTCTCCAATCAAAACCAATCTCTACAACAGTTTCCACTGCTGCAAAAACAAAATTCATAAACTCAAACCAGTTCAAGACAGCTTTTCCGCATTCCTGGTCCTAAGTGTTGACCATCTGGTCCTGTGCACATGAATTCTCTCCCATCTCATAAATAGAGCACCCCTATTCCTCCACTTTCCACTTCTCACCCCAGCATCTTGACCAGGGCAGGGATGCCCCCAGACTTGAAGATGGCAAGGAGCCCTTCACGGTGGTGGGAGAGGTTGTGCAGAGTGCCAGCAGAGCAGCGGGCTGTCTCCACATCACCGGTGTTCTGCATGGCACGAACAACTGCGGAAACCATTTGGGGCGAGCGCATCAGCGCATGGCGGGATGCCTCCTTCTTGGACAGCTGGTGCACCATTACAGCTGCCTTGTTCACCACAACCTGGGACAGAGAGACCATATTGGTAAGGGTGCATGTTCTAAAAAGGATGTGTGCTGCTCTGCTGTTGGCTTATGATATCATATGTTTATAGCCCCTTCTCTGCTGTGAGTTGTGAAGTGTGAATGTACATCTGTGTGTTTGTGCGTTCATCCTTATTGATCATGAGCTTAATTGGATACCATTTCAGGGTTTGAATATGTGCATGTGTTAAGTCACTAATTTGTGCCTGCACCTGGTCCTCATCGTTGAGCAGCTTGGTGAGCTCGGGGATGGCACGGGTGGCCAGCTCAGCATCATCCTGGTAGTTGATGAGGTTGACCACAGCATGCTTCAGCATCTGAGAGGGTTCTGCCAGGCGCTGCACTGCCGTGGGGTGGGCAGCATCCAGCTGGGTGGGAGGGATCTGGATGCCCTCCTCCAAAGTCTCGGGGAACATGGCAGCACGCACACGCTGGGCCCGGGTCATGGCGTAGCCCTCAATGTCTGGAAGAGATGTGAGGATAAGATTCAATAGATATGCGTAGGATTACTCAAACACTAAATCATCAACATGTGCATAGCAATAAATCCAAAGATGTAATCTAGGAGTGATAACCAAAGAAAACAAGTATGTGGCATCAATTCTCTGTTTCTAGCCACTCAAACACACATGCTGACCAGTGAACGACAGTTTGGTGTTTGCAATGCAGGTGCATGTATATACCTGTTGTCTCAGGAGTGAAGGGCTGGTTGAATTCCCAGTCATACAGGCCCGGGTCATCATCCTCAGCATCAGGATTTCCCTTGCCGCTCAGTGAGGGTGCTGTGGTGGTGACTCCAGACTGGATGCCAGAGTCCAGGTAGGACTGCTGCTGCCACTGGCTCACTGCAGCCTTGCTGTCCCCCATTGCCATGTCTAACTCCATCAAATCAGCTACATGGAGTGGCAAAAGGTAGAACATAGGGAATGACACATTACATTGACAGAATAAGTCAAAGTGGGGAAAAATGCAGAAAGGTTGGGGAAATAACGAGGGACACATAAAATGAGAGAATGACAAGGAACATATAAATTGATTTGAGCAAACTGAAATTGACATTGTGAAAAGCTTGAGATCATCTATGCAAGAAGGTGTACTCGGGTATTATTCTTGAGTTTAGGCATTTAAACATTAAATTCCATTCCTGAATTTCCCCAAGGGGATGAATAAAGTATTTATCTATCTATCATTTACAATAACCCAGGTAAGCTGTGCCATGTGCCTATCTAGTCCCTTTTTTCAGTATCCATAGCTTCTGAGGGCTTAAAGTATTCTGTTTATTTATTTATACATACATATATATACACACACACACAGACATGCTCATTAGTGTTACATGGCAGATTAGTAATTAACGGCTGTCGATTTTTCAAAGATTTAAACTGATCTTGTGAAAAGAATGAATACTTCTACCATGGTTGTTAAAGTTTTTCATACTTACACTGGGTAGCCATTGTTCTTGCTTGCCCTCAGCCCGCACAGCTACTAAGTCTGTGTGAAAGGAAATTAGTACAAGTGAAAATAAGACTCGCACTCTAACCTTGAGCTCTTGTTTGCCAAAGCCAAACCCAAATCTAATGTTTATGCATTTCAACTCTACGTGGTCTGAATGAATCCAAATGCTGTCTTCTAGGCTACCTGTGCCAGCTCCCTCTGATTCAACTGCTTGTTTTGCTTGGTAACGTAGCTATGAGGGGAAATGCCGAGCCTCCACCTCTAGCCGACAGAGCAAAGCGGTGGGTATTTCCAGGCCAGCATGAACACAATTCACCATTCAGCGGCAACGAACATCAAAGGCATATTTCTCCCCCTCCCCCTACCACGGCCAAGTTCCGACCTCGCAGCTTGGGTTTCCAGTGAGAAAAACTCCCCCTCCGCCCCGCAATCACTTCCATGACTCCTCCTCTCACGTTGGCTTACAAAGATAACTAGCTACTTGGCCAAAACTAACAACCTAGCGACATGTATACATATATCATCATACACACTTTATTTGTAATACAAGACCGAAAGCTAGCCAGCGTTAGCTACCACTACTAGCTAACAGGTTGGCTAGCTTACCTTGCGAGCTCATTTAGCTAACGTTAGCGAGCATAGCTAACCTCTCAGCTAGCTAACTAGCTAACATAAACAAACACTGCTTCAGGCTCCGCTCACAATTTCAAATTGTTAGACCCGTCTGGAGGCGTAAACAGCATACAAAGTTGTTCTAATAGCAAATTATTTAAATAACGAAATCATGTCTTTCAGTCAAAACCATTCAAATTTCTTAGTCTGGTTTTATTAGCTTAGCTAGCCAGCTCGTATGAAAAGTAGATCCAAGCGCCACCGTAGAAAACCTGCTATGCTGCCAGCCAAATCAGAAAACCCCACCGGAGCCCCCTCCCTAGCCAAAGATGATTTTTCTTTGGTGAAACAGCCACTGACGCGTTTTAAATACGTAGTACAATAGGTCTAGTAATTGTAGTGTATTTACCAGAGTCGAACGGCTCCTCCGTGTTAAGACAATTTTCTCCTTTCTGTTGGCTGAAATGGGAAAAGGGCTGCTAGGTGAACCACCCGTAAAAGTCCGAACCACACCCGCTGTTGCTCCGCCGAAGATGATGCCTCCGCCTGTACGATCGAACATCAAGATGGCGAAAGGAGAAAAATATTCTGCCGCACTCAGAAATATAGAGCGCTATATTAAATAAAGTTATCGCATCGAAACTGTCGTTTACAGTTATCACTTCAGTCCTCATTAATTATGTATTTGCCAAGAGCAGACGAATATTTAAACTTTGAGCTTTCTTAACAAATGAAAAATGACCAATACTTGCAATCGTGGTGGACAGGGCGAGATGTATTCATTAGAATGGAATGTATGTGATCCATGAGGTGTAATATGATAAAGGCTTTTAATTAACAGGCTGTTTAACTCAGTAACACAAAACATTTCCCCTTATATAGGCTATTGGCTACTAAATTCGTCATCATTACTTTGGCAAGCATTATGACTGCTGTGTCAATCAGTTCTCTGTCTCTCTTTTACTCTCTCTCTCTCTCTCTCGCTCTCTCTCTCTCACACACACACACACACACACACACACACACAAGGTCAGTTTCAAGTTTGCTGACTGAATGTAGGAATGGAGACTAATACTTCTGTTTTAAGGCATGCACCCCATATTTTGGGTCCTGTATTTTGCAAGTAAGCTGCAGTGGTAAAAAAAAAACAAAAAAACAATTCTAAACAATTAAACACCATATAAGGAGGTGTAGGCAGTGATGATGAATTTTCTAAAGAAACCCATTTGATATGCCACAAAGTGCCTACCTGAAAAACAAATAAAATTGACACAAAGAGTCTGACACACCAACATGATGCTGTGCTGTGGTTGAATTGACACTTGAGGATATACGTCTCCACACACAGGCATAAAATGGCATGTGATAATGTGTGAGTTCAATCCACTGATAGGGTGACAAATCAGAACACACAGCAGACATTTAATTTGGTGAAACAGAGTATAGGGATGTTTTAGGAAAAGGGAATTTGTGGATAAGACATTAAAGGAAAACATAGGCAAAAGAGAATGTTTCAGGCATATAGTGCATGTTTGCCACAGCTCAGTGTTAGCACAGGAGAGGTCAAAGTACAAAGTGTCATTATCTTGAAGCGGAGCCTTTTGCTATTGCTGCAGGACACAGAAATGGGAATGGGAATCGATTGTCATTCATAAATATTACCATAATCATCAGCTGAAATATTTTCCAATGCATTCATATCAATCCTCTTTAAGTGACAGAGAAATGTGTAGGCCAAGAACAAAGCAGAAAATCTTGAGTCACACATCTTCAAAGGGTATAAATAAAGTAATGTCAGTCAAAACAAATGACAAGCTAATACCACATGCTACAAGAGCAAAAGTAAGCATGGAAAAAATATATCTTTCAATACACTGTTGACTGTTGGAAATTAATCTACTCATGTTAAGGTTATTACATTTTTTGTCAAGATGTTGATGAATTTCCATTAAAAGTA
Source organism: Centroberyx affinis (assembly GCF_046629955.1). Taxonomy (NCBI): domain Eukaryota; kingdom Metazoa; phylum Chordata; class Actinopteri; order Beryciformes; family Berycidae; genus Centroberyx; species Centroberyx affinis. The sequence goes on from NW_027279902.1 coordinate 157,119, forward strand.
ATGTAGCTTTTTTGTTGGTACTTGAGACCGACATCATTGTCTCAGGTGAAAAATATAAGAAGCTCATATACACTGTCACCCAGACTGTGGTGGTGAGTGGAGTGAGTGTATTTTTTTCCCTAAGGAGAGTAATAAGGAGAACAGCATGATAAAGCAGTATGAAAGACAACTATCTCTGTAAGGTATGACTAGAGAAATTGCATTGGTAAAGCAGGAGCTTCACACCTTCAACCAGAGAGGAGCAGCTAATCAGTGAAATCACCTGCTGTAGTCTTTGGTTGGAATGAAAACCTGGATGCACACGGTTGAAAACTCTGATCTAAGACTTCATTCACAATGCTCTTTCTGTATGGCGTATGTATGCCATCAGCATTTCACTTGCTGTGAAGAAGACATAATCCCTAATCAGACACTATATCACAAGACTAGAGTTTTAGTGTAAAAGATAACTACAGCACTAATTACCTTATTCAAACATTGTATCAAAGAGCATAATTCTGGCTCCTCTGAGGCGCGATTATCCTGTGATTGACAGCAGAACAAAATTACTTACAACAACAGAGGTGGGGCTCTAAAGGAGGAGTATTAATTAGTTGAAACTTTTACGATTTGTTGTTGATAATGCAAGATCTGATTATCCCACGAATGACAAGATGAGGTAAATTACATATAACTTTACATTGATTGAAGAAAAATCATATGCTTGGACGTTTTCATGAAATAAAGTAGTTAAAGCAGAATCTACATCCCCTTTCTTTCACTTGGATTCATGTATTAGGCAGAGCCATCCTTCAATGTGGAAATTCCTCATCCCTTGCAGTAAGTAATGCAAACGCACATCAGGTTTGGGATCTGTATGAGCCGCTCTCAGCATGACAGTACAACATGTCTCAGAATGATGATGGGGTGAGATTAATCTGTCTATTGCCGAGCTGATTAATTCTGCATTTGGAGCTGATGAATCATATACCGCTTTATGTAAATAAGTAAAGACTGCAGCTTTAAAGCAACTTGTCTGTAAATGGTACTCATACTGAGAAGTTCAAAGTTTGCAAGATAAAATAGAGATTACAAGAGAAATGGTTCTCATACAAGACACTATCTGGGGGAGATGTATAATTAATACTGAGTCTTTAAGCTTTAAAACTAAAGCTATCCGCCCATTGTTTGATGTAGATGAAGCTAGTGTTGGTGGAGACTGAATTACTTGACTGATGCAGCTTATGACAAATGATAACTTTTAATTTAAAACAGTTCTTGCCTGTAATGTTTTATCATATTTAATAATAATGTAATACTTTGATCCTTGTAGGTACATTTTCTCTTCACTTGCCCCCCTCCAGGAAGGTCAGAGGTCAGGCTCAGCTGGAGAGCAGCAAGACTGGAGCTTATATGGTTATTCAGCGTCTCGCTCTAGCACACTTCAGCAGGGTGGATGCTTGCCAACACAGGCTTGAACCCAGGTCATCTGGGTTGGAGGACGGTCTCTCTAACCATGAGCCCTTTTGTCCTTCATAACACATCTTCATGCTATGAAACAGTCATGAAAAAGGTCTGCAGACTGAAATGTTAACCAATACAGATACAATCAACTGCAATTTAAGCTTCCAGACACTTTCTTATTCATGCTACAAAACATACCTTATTTTTTGTAGAAAACTGAGATACTAGCCTAGACTAGTATGAAGACCTTATGGTCCAAACGCATTGGCTCTAAGCCATGACAATGAAGGGTTTTTAAGTTTGAAGCTTTTTGTCTCTTCCCTCTTTACTGGATTTAGAGTACCTTGGACATTATGAACACAGCTCAAGAGTTTTTCTCACTGGACGTTTTCAATCTTAGAGCTAGTATCTCAGTTGTATACAGATTTGATTCCTGTTCCCAATGAGCTCCTATAAACCTATGGACTTCACAACTTTTTTTTATTTGGAGAAAAAAAATGAATGAATGAATATCATGGTCAAGAAAGGAAGAGGAGACAGGTGGTTGAATCCGAATAAATACACCTTTTAATTGACTGATTAACAGATCTGATTATACAAACGCCAACACGGAGCTCTGAAATAACAGGACCAATCAGCGAGACAATGACTGTACATTCTTGACGTGACCCTCCCACATCCTGACCCCCTCCCTCTCTCCCTCCCTGCCTCCTGCCCTCCACCCCGCCCGCAGTAACTATGGAGTTGAATCACTAGTGCTCCTATCTGTACAAGTAAAGCTCAGCTACCCTCCCGCCCCTCTACTGCCCTCCCTTTGTCAGTGCACTGCCTGCTATGTACAAGTCTGAGCAGTGTGTACCATGGTGGGGGGATTGGCCAACTGCAGAACTGGGTGCCATGATGGGCCCTATGTGCTGTCCACACAGGACTAGTGCTTGCTTGTGAAGTTAAGATTCTGTAGTGTAGTTTTTGTCAAGATTGGTTCCTGTAGTGTAGTTGAGTCATTTCATAATAGTGTATGCACCGTTTTAAGAGCTTGTAGTGTAAGAGCATAGTTATGTTTCTGTTTTTTTGGTTGAAAATGCCAACAGCCAAAAATCTCTCAACGTACAGCTCCAGCTCAGTTAACTTCCCCAATTTTCTCTACCTCACACACACACACACACACACACACACACACACACACACACACACACACACAAATACTGGTACGTTTGTCCCTTCAGCTAACAAAACAAGACAGTTTTCAGTTTTGTTTCAGGCATAATGTTTTTTGTTCTCCTTCTCAATCTCTTTCTCAGTCCAAACTACTGGCCAAGCATTCCTTACCCAACATGCATAAAACAGTCTCTCTCACACACACACACACACACACACACACACAGCAGTCATCCCTACAGTACAACTACATCCACACACACACACACACACCCCCTTCAACAATTCCTACAGTAAAAAGACTAACCGTACCATCACAATAAATGGATGGATAAAATACCTCTCCTTCTCTTCCCCTCTCGCTTAATCCATTTCCAGTTCCCTCGCTTTCAGTCTTGCAACCCATCTTTCTCAATCCATCTGCCGCCTTCCCTCCTTCTCAGGTTCCTCTCATCCTAATCTCTCCATCTCTCCATCCACATTAATCCTCCATACCCCCTTTTTACCCCCTCGTGTAACAGAAGGTCCTGTATGTAACAGTGACAAATGCTCTCCCTCGGCATAACAGCCAAACACACAGGAAGAGAAGGGAGAGGGATGATGAAGGAGTGGTGGGGGAGCGGGAGACAGGGGAGTGCAGTGGGTGAGGTAGAGGAGGAGAGGGTGGGTCCTCCTCCTCGGGGTGAGAGCAAAAGACGATGGGGAGGGGAGGAGAGGAGTGGCGTGTCCCCACCCCCGCCCCTTTCCCCACTTCCCTCTTTCTCCCCGCATCCTCTCTGTGACAGAGGGAGGGGAGCAAGAGGGGAGGGAGGAGGGAGAAGAGAGGTGGAGGGTGGCTGAGGATGAGGAGGAGAGGGTGGAGAGGAGGAGGGGAGGGGGAAGGGTGAAGTGTGTTGATCTTCATGTGTCCTGGCCGTCGGCGGAGGGGGCGTCGTTGGCATTGGGCGGGTCCGAGTCCGTCTCTCGGCTGGATATGCGGTCCAGCTCCGCCTGCACGTCACTCAGGCCCAGCTTCGAACCTGCATCCAGTGTACACACACACACACACACACACACAATCAGTACGGCATCACAGAGAATATAATCTGTCGAGCATGCATGCATACACACCATTTTAGCCATTGCGGTAATAACAGAACACACTATCAAGGCACTGAGTGGTTAAGGCACATTTCCCTGAGCACGGAGCCCGCGACACACAGTTAGAATCATGTGCAACGAACAAGACAGATGCTATGAGGGATGCAATGCAACGTGCAAACAACATGGGGAAGTGTGGTGTCAGAAATGGGCTGCAGTCAGACTCAGATCTCAGGAGCGGGGACTTTGAGAAGAGAGGGGTGATAAAATGCTGGAGGGTGGTGATGATGTTCAAATGTTGGGGAGTGGAGTGGAGGATGGCAGAGGGGAAAGATCAGGGGTGTAACTGTCATTAAAGGACTCTGATATTAGGCACGACTACACAGTGACACTTTTTTTTTACCCAAGAAGGCCAAGAAAAAGGTATACGAAAAATTAGCAACAACTGAGGCCCACATCTATTCAGTATCATAGGAGTGCTGCTCTGTGACCTGGCCACTGATATCAGACACCTATTCTTATGCATACAGGCCACTGAAAATCCTTATTATGAATGTGTGGTATCTCAATAGCAGACTCCCATGACACTCATCATCACTGACTCCTCAGCTTTCCTCCTCACATGGATGCAGACCCCTGAAACACTCATTTTCATTTTTTACTTGTATTTGCTCATGGAATTCTGGCATTCATGAACCTAGCTGCTTTCCTGACATCAAAATTAAGGCATGATATAGGATCCAGGCATGCAGGGGACAGCAGAGCGAGGTTTAGGGAAGGGGCTGAAGGGGATGAAGGTGATTCTGGGAATGAACAATGAGACACATGAGCAATGATGAGAACGTCTCGCACACACACCTTAACGTGGCCAGCATCCTCTGACTAGCGCATACACACACATACACACATTATGAATGATGTTAACAATGAGATTGCACAACAAAGACTGCGATATTGGTTAAGAATGAATGACATTGTAAAACACACAACCACAAACAGGCATAGAGACCTCATGATGGGTGTGTGTGTGTAGGTGTGTGAGTGTGTGTGTGTTTGGGACATGCACTCAGCCCCTGTCATGAGTCTTTTTACCATGTGCCATGTTCAGAGTTCTGGAGGACAGGACAGGTGGAAGGAGTGGAGGGGAAAGGGGCGTGGAATGGAGGGACAGGAGGAGGGAGTTGAAAAGTCATAAAGCAGAAAGAAGCCCAGAGATGAAGGGAGCGGCAGGAATGATAGAACAGACCTTTCAGACACAAATTAATAGATGTAATCAATGATCACTATTTTCTATCACACGCACACACAAAACTTAACTACAACCACTAGTGTGTGTGTCCTCACCTGACTTGCGTACGGTGCCTGGAGTGTTGTTGCCCCCGCCTGGCGTCCCAGGACCCCCCGTCCCCGCCTTCTTGGTCAGTAGACTGTTGAAGAAGTTGGCCAGCACCCCCTCACTGGTCTGACCTGCAGCATACAGGGAGAGGGTTTAAAACACTCACACATACACATAAGCTAGTGCATGGACTGAGCAATAGCCATAGGTGGCTTCGTGCAATAAGCAAACACACCCAAATAGACACACAAGGCTTTAGTACCTGACTGAGGCATGGCGTTGGCTACGTTGGCTGCTGCCGAGCGATTACTCGTCCTGGGAGAACCGCTGGGTGCTCTGCTAGTGGTGTCCTATCAGAAACAACAACACAGTTTCTTTTACACAGCTTGAAAAAAGCAGTGGAATCACTAACAAAACCTATAGAATCTATGGGGCTTTCCTTGGTCTTATAAGCCATGGGAAGGCAGAGGGAAAACTCACCACTGGTCGCCCTGCAGTCACAGCGGGCTGTTTGGCGAGCAACGACTGCAAATTAGAGCACAAACACACACACATTAATATTTCACAGGAGTTTCAAGATCCTCAATTCAATTTGAATTTCAGCACACACAAGAGGCAAAACCTTGGACATAAACACAACAGAGGAGATGTTTTCTCACCTGCAATTTGACCAGGAACACTTGGTCATCTTCAGCCTGAATCTCCTTCTCATGTACAAACTGGTGAGAGGCAAGGAAAAAAAACACATCATTTACTCTCTTTCGCTTCCAGCTGTCCATTAATAGCAACTGCAGTACAACAGCTAGTACATTAGATTACATCAAACTCTGATGATCCCTCTGGGGAAATTGGGTGAAGCTTAGTGCATTGGCCGTGAAATGCAGAAATAATGTGGAAGGTAATGATATGTAGTATTGCGGCATTAATCAATCTGTTGCATTTTAAGCTTAGCGTGCTTATGAGGATCGTGTCTGCCATGGCTGCTCTGGTGGGAGCCCGTACCTTTCTGACTGGTGGTTTGACTATTACTTCTTCAAAGTTGTCGTCTGCTTTAAGTGTCTGGAAGTTCTCGTGAAGGATGGCAATCTTCTTTTCGTTGTCCCACCCTGATGGGCTGGTAGAGGAGAGGGAGGGTTACACACAAACCCAAAACAAAGGGCTGTCCTGCACTCCTATTCCAATGCACACACACACACACACACACACACACTTACATGAAGACGGCGTCTCTCTCCACCACCTGTGCAGGGCAGTGGAAGGGGAAGCCATAGAGTCTGTGGACCAGGTATTTGTACAGCACGTCCAGGTTCTTCATCTCCTTCACTGACGTGTATAGCAGAGACGCCCCGTCTGGCACGGCTGTCAAGGATATTTTTCCCGTTTCTATATAGAGGAGTACTAATCAAACTGGCACTAGGGAGCACTACAGGAAAACAGGTACAGAGAGGCCACCATCCTGGCTCAAGCTAATCGCTACCATTACACCTGGAAATCTGCCATTTTGGCTCACGCTCAATTTTTAAACATGATACATCTTTAGAATCTAATAATGTTGGCTCCTTTCACTATACAGCAGAGGCTGCAGAAAATGCTATGGAAAAATATAACACCATTTAAAGGGGCATTAAGTAATCTATGATTTGTATCAACATCCATTTGTGACCTAGGAATTGCAACAACATCAGCATGTCTCTAATAACAATAATACATGTAAAGTCACATTTTCATAATAGGAGATGAGACAATTAGAGCAGAGATCCAACAGAAATATCTAGTTAAGAGGAAATATATCACAATACAAAATTACTGTAATAATACTGCTTAGTTTTTTGGCTCAAGAACGAAATGTCTTGCGATGCCGGTCGCTCACTTGCAGCACCAACAGTCGGATGGGCGCTGAGTTTTTTTTCCAAAACAGAGTATGCACCAGACAGTGAGATTTGAAAGCTAGAAATCTTAGCACCTGACAAAGTAATTGTCGAGTCACTGGTATGGATCAGCAACCATTAAGCTCAACCCAGCCAACGTCTAGGAGACAGCACTGTTTCAGGGAAGGATACACTGCAGACAGAAACGTCTGATGTGGGACTGGATGAAGTCAAGGTGTTCGTCTCTGTAGTCGTGCTCCTTCTCCAGTGTACTGATGGCATCGCACTGAGGACAGGTAAGTAGAAGTTAGGTTGAAGTTTGGTAGAGGTGACTGTGTGTGTTCCACACAAATGCAGCGTAAACTAGGTTCATAATCCGGCAGTGAATGTGTGTGTACCTTAGTGCAGACCACCACCATGGGAATGCCCAGGTTGTGTGTGAGTGTGTTGTCCCCCAGCGGTAGCAGCACGCTCTCCTCCTCTTCACTCCTCCTCTGGGGGGTGCCATCCTCCCCACTGCCTGGCTCTGTGTACTCCTGGAACTGCTTTACAACTACACACAGACACACACACAATAAAAGTACACAAACATTAATAAACAAATATTAAAAGCTGTTTTCTTAGCTGCATCTGTTGCAATTAGGGTTTATAGCATACTCTATTATAAACAGCTACTGGGGGGTTATAAGTGAGACATTTATATATACTAGCTTCCTCTGTAGAGAAGAGATGTAGTGGGCCACACTGACTAGAGCAGCTGCCATCCCAGCTAAAACAATTTCTATAGTATTGGTTTCGATGGCAAGTTTCAGTGTCACATAGTCTAAATCTGGGGTTGGCAAAGTGGGGTCTGGGGACCTCCAGGGGGCCTTAAAATGGATTTAGGAGGTCCCCAGCAAAATTAGGAACATTTGAATTTCACTATTATTTCATCCACTGAAGGTCAGCATAATGAAAGAATGTGAAATGATGACCATTTTGATCACTGCATCCTTCCCACCTACAGTATAGACGGTTATGTAAATCAAAACTAAATCATAACAAACTACAAAAATCTTCTCAGATTGGGATCCTTAGACAAAATTTTATGGGGTACATGATCCAATGTGTATCTATTTGGGGGGAGGGGGGGTGCTTCACATGAAAATATTTAGGTACCCCTTGTATAAATACTGTTTGACACCTTGTCATACCTCCAAGAACATTTTCTAGAGGGAAAACTCATGTATACCTTTTTGTTTTCTACCTACTCCTCTGCCTGTCTGTCTGTTCTCAGTGTGACTCACGTCTGTGCTCCAGCTCCCGCAGTGTTTCCGGGGCGACCCGGAGTTTGTCGATGTGTTCCCTAGCGACGGCGGCCCACTTCTGGAGCGAGTCCAGGGCGTTCCACGGCCGTGACATGTCAACCACTACCAGCAGCAGCGAGTTGCCTATCGCGTCCACTGGTACCGCCACCCCCTGCAGACCTTTGTGGTAAAGGTCCCCGTCTAACACCCAGGCATTACACCTGGTGTGGTCTGAAAACACACACAGACAAGGAATATACCCAGAGAAACACACGCTCATATACAAATACACTACATTATTATAGCTATACCCACAGAGGGGCAATAATATACAACTGTATCCTACAGTGTTTACTCTGTTGTGTTAGAAGTGCATGGCTTTGGAAAGAGATTTAGGGGTCTGTGAACTGCGAACAGTCGCTGGTTACCATCAATGTCGTCGTCATGGACACTGAAGTAGAGGTATTCCAGGCCACGCCCTTTCATGTACTCTTCAACTCCCTGTAGCTTAGCAACCAGGGTAGTCTTCCCCGAGCCCACCTCACCTACACACACACACACACACACACACAATCAGTAAACAACATCATTCCATTGAGGTACAATAATACAGTAACACTAATCCACCAGTCAGATTTTACAGACTCCCAAATGCACATCACCCCACCTCTGTTTCCTTTAAATTCATTGAGCTGGGCCAGCCAGCTGTCACAGGTTTGCTCCCATTGATAGATTTACCAGTCACTGTGGTCTGTAGTTTCTTTCCTACCCTGGAACTAACGGCTAGAAAAATATTAAAATAATAAAACTGGGAAATGTTTGTTTAATAGAGGTATTCAAAAAGAAGACAATAAGGAATTGCAACAAGATATGGGATAGTGGGCAGGTCTTAGAGCGGACTAAGAATTTAAATTCTGCAAATGTATTGTAAGAGGTAGACTAGCTGTAGACTAGCTGAGGCCTAATGGCATCACACCACTGCCAGAGCCAGCAGCCAGATGAGCTGCACTATGGCAGTGTGCATGTAGCCCATGCATCCTGCCCTAGTTACACACTGCAGGGCTGATAACCATGGTGGTGGGTAGGATGTGGTGTGCACACATGTACACCACATACTATCCCGCATTATGACTGCACAAAACCACATGTCTAGATTTGTGCACATACACACTTACACAATCCAAACCTCTGGACAAGAGCCGCATAGGTTGAACATTTAGACTGCTTATCTCCTGATCACAAGCCAGAATACATTGTATCCATTAACAACCTATCTGGATTTGCCCTAATATTTAGGCTAACATTAAAGCTAATATTGTACAATATTGCACATGCTATTTTATGTTATTAGGCCAAGGCTACATCTATTGCTGTCTCTTAAACCTTGCCAGAATTATGCTGACAGGGGGAGTCGATGCATTAGTAACGCAAAGCCTGCTGATGTTTTGATGGATAGTATTACAGACAGGTTGAAATGGCCTGACAGTCAGTCCAGATCGCTAACCAATCGCTGATTAGCTGGAATCGGTAGCAGGCAGCGGATTATCCCACGTTATGCCCGGGTGTGGATGACGGTGTGTGCGTGGACAGCAGCGAGACACGAGGACCGAGACAGGGAGACAGCCCGCCTGCCACAGACACATAATAAGCGTCGTCGCAGCCCGTCCAGACACACACTGGTTCATCCTGTCCGCTCAGCATCATCTCTAGCTGCTACTAGCATCACCAATGCTAGAATGACTTGCACTGTTTCAAAGCGAGGCTCGGTGTGTGGAGGCGCTCATAAAATACACCTGCCTCTCACTGGCAGTCCATAATATTGCTGGCTAACATCAGCTACCAGGCTTGAAAACAAAAGCTGCATCATTTCGGGGCAGAATAACGTGTGAACTGACCGAGAGAAAGCTAACTTAGCTATCGGGCAATATGAGTCTATCGGGCAGAGATGATCAGCAGCTCCTAGGCTATTTGGCTATAAAAGCTAACGTTGACTAAAGCGGTGGCTAGCCAGGACACTGCAGGCAGACTGATACCCACCCATGACCAGGACATTTTTCCCAGACGGTAGCTTTGATCTTGAATGGGTCGACACTTCACTCAGGATGGTCGACCTGCAAACAGAACAACCCTTTTACAACATTGGCAAACTGGGCTTACTCATTCATTAACAAACAACGACTGACAGTAGCTGGGTGAGCTAGTGCTGCTTTGTCACCACACAGCGGCTATGTCAGTACCAGCCAGTCTGGTACTGATGCTAGCCTCGTTAGCCAGCTAGCTGTCAACCCATCCTCATCTCAGCACAACAAACACTCCGCGCCCCAAAGCCCGCTCATATTAACCCGACATCTGTCTATTTTCGCCCACCATAGATCCTGCCCATCGTCGTCCTCCGGGTTGGGGTTCTCCAGTGTGCTCTTATGTCCAGTTGAGGTGGAGGATAATAATGCACTCCTCCCTGAAGTCGCCATCTTCGCAGGGCTTGTAAACCGACCGGAGCGCCCGGATGTAGCAGCGCTGTGCTAGCCTAGCTGGTGCACAGCACGCCGGGGCGTGGTCCGCCTTCACAATGCGGGGGTCGGTGCCTCAGACAAACAATGATCTCATCAGCAAAGTGACAAATCTGGACTAACTATCCACACCGCTTGAGTAATATACAGACTTACAGCAAGAACCTACAACTGAGTATAATCATTTAGAGACAACATGAAGTCGATGTCAAAAAATGGGGGGGGAAGGAAGGCCTATATCCCTTTATGGGTAAAATAATGATGGGAATATGTCATGTTGTGATCATAATCAGATAAAACGGCTTTCAAATGACCCCCGCAAATCCGTTTCAGACCGAATATCCTCTTAAACACACTGCCTTCCAGATCAATGCCTTGATTTGTGAATATGGGACCATGTCCAAGCCTATTCAGAATAGAGATAAAACGGGACACGGAATCTTGGAATTGGACGCACTTCAAATTGACTATTTAAGCAATTAACTGTGAGAGGCCGTGGTTTAGCCTCCAGAGATTTCACAGCAGCTAAGAGGCGTTGTTAGGCAAGACCATTCCAATAACAAAAGAACATACATGTTAAAGATTTAATAAACAAAAAACAAAGAAACTTTTAATCAATAACTAAATGTTATTTTCCCCCAATAGTAATACAGCCCTTCAAGGCCCTTAACGTGATTGCTAAGCGACACATTCAAGCACAGTGATTGATGAGCACTGATTTTCGGTTAGCGCCTTTATAGCCTACAGTGTGTCTGCAGGTCCTGAACAAAACTTAAAATGTCCTAAACTATATCATATCAACTCAAGGCCTCGAAAGATCTTGAATGTGCTACAGTTAACTAGCATAGGTCTTAAATCCTGTTCTAGAAGTCTAATATTGCGAGAAATCATCTCACAGGTTTACACACATGCTCTGATAGGTCTAAAGTTGTTTTCATTTTCACGTTTATTTCAGTAGCAAAATTGCTCATATAGTTCACTGTAACAGGCATCAGTAATGTATTAAAATCTCAAACTCAGCCTGATGAAAGTTGCATACGCCATTTAAAATTTAAATTGCCTGTTAAGTGGTCTCAGGTGTGCGGTTATCGAGCATTATACAACGGCTGCGAACGCGTCTCGGCCAATCAGAGCTGAGGACCGGAACCGTCCGTTTTATAAGTAGCAGTTCACCGCAACGGCCACGAGATGGCGGTGTTACTCCATGCATTGCAGCCACCGGTCCCTCGGCACGGTGTGCTCTCTGCGGCCCCCGATGGAGCCAGCGGATTACAAACTCCAGTTAAGTGGCGCACCGTCCTCCTCCTCCCCATCTTTCACCCGGAGGAAAGCCAGGCGCACGGAGCGCATCCTCACTGTGCTCACCTTTTGGGAATTAGGATTCAGTTCTGTCTGTCTGTCAGCGCCAAACCGGCCGAGCTCTACAGGCTAGGGGTTGAGAAAGATATAGACAAAGAGAGTGGGGAGAGGGAGATGGGTCCGGAGACGGTGAGATATCCGTGATTGTCAAGTAAACGGCGGCGAAGTTGTCCGGCTCCGCTTGGATCTTTTCTCCAGGTCGTTGAGGTGAGTTTCTCACTGCAGGAGACAGCAGCAGCCCGGATGGTGCATGCCTACCTGGTTCATGTGAGACGCGTATATCCAATCTGAACATTATTCTGTTCTACCACACAGATAACATTGATGGCTTTATGATTGATGGACATTGGTTTAAGATGGCCTCAGATTTGATAGACATTGTTAGAGCTTGATACAGCAGTAAGAAAACAAATCAAGCCGTGGCTTCACATTTTCATGGGAATTTTTATTGTCGTAACTGTGTGACTTCATGGTTGTAGCCTGTTATTTATTCTCCAGAATAAAAGAGAGCAGAACACTGATGTTTTATCATCAGGCGCCAAAAATGTTATTCAGAAGTGTCCTCTTGCTCTTAGATCCCTGTGTATTTTTTCTCTGGGAAAAATACAGGAAAACACTTTACTATTCCTAGAAAGCCTTTGCTTTGTAATCAGTTAACTCAGAAGATTTAATACACAGAGTATTCTGTTAAGAAGAGAGGCAATCACAAGAAACAGCAAAGATATTAAAAACAAACATGTTATATGGGGGTCTATCAGACAAGATGAGAAGATAGCTAGATTCTCCTCTTTCTCTCTCTCTCTCTCTCTCTCTTACCCTCTCTATCCCCCTTTCTCTATATCTATCTCTCCCTCTCTCCATCTCTCTCTCTCCATCTCCCTCTCTCTATCTCCCTCTCTTTATCTCCCTCTCTCTATCTCCCTCTTCCTCTCTTCCTTCCTGCTTCATTCACTCTCTGTCACCTCCCTCTCTAATCCTTCCTCCCTCTCTCGCCCTCTCTCTCTCTCTCTCTCTGTGGTTCTTCTCTGTCAGATCTAATAACATAGTGAGTTCGCAACACCAGCCTGCTTCACTTCTGATACTCCTGTCTGCCTTTTCTCGGCCCGCGCCTGCTTCCATATCAGCACATTGCTGTCACCTGTCATGAATAATATTCAGTCTCGGGATGCGTAACGTAACACATGCCTCCTTAGGTTATGCTGTAAGATGTGGCTGGATGCACAGTGTAACCTCTTTGTCTGATAATCAATAGTTGACAGAACAATGACACAGTGTTCTTGTGTGTCATGGACCTTCCTGCTCTCTGAATCATTAGTGCCACGTCTGTCACAAGCACACTACACACACACACACACACACACACACACACATACAGTCCAAGATCATGGCAATTGAGCTCTGAGCAATGATTGATTCTCACTGTGTGGAGAGTAAGAGCAGACAGTGAAGAGCCTTGGAATCATTTTAAGGCATCTTAGATCGCCTGGCAATCAATCAATGCCACTCTGGCAATTGTTTGTACATTATATTGATTTACACCTCAATTTCAAACACATAAACCGGTTGCGCTTTCATTTTTTTTTTTGTCAAAGCATCCAGCCTCTTGTTCTCTAATTTGTACGTTTGTCCTTGTGGAGGTGGCTTCTGTCACTACAGTGCAACACAATGCAATATGCTCGAGTTGATTTGTTTACACACACAAGGGGAGAAAAACATTAAAAACTGTAATATAGCCCACAAACCCTCACATCCAGTCAAATTAGGGACCCTAATACTGCCTTCCCTACTCTTGCATTAGACTGGCATTACTGTAGAGACCAAGATATTCCAGTTGTCATCTATTGCACTTTGCCAAAACTAATTGTGCAGGATTGCTTTTTCTCAAGAAGCTATAGTGCAACATCCTGTGGCAAAGTGTAATGTGGAGATTCAGTGTCATAGTTCTGCTGACAGCTGATCCTTTGCTGTACTGTAACGGCTCCTATAGCTCAGGCTGCGCTCCGTCCTCTTGACCAGAAATCCTCCACATCCTCTGTCACTATCGGTGTCATCTGCTGTCAACCAGAACAGACAGGCATCTGCTGCGTCCCGCACACACACACACACATACACACACAAAAACAGAAATGCAGCACCGCGGCACATACAGAAATACAAATACGCACCACCTACATGCAGGTCTGTTGTATGTCAGACACCTGCCCTGTGGCTCTGTCCGCTTCCTCTTGTCTGTACACAGCCACTCAGGCTGCTTAGCTAAAAATAATCACCGCCCAACACACATGGAACATGAATTATGGAAGACAGAGGGGGAGAGAAAGATAGAGAGCAATAGAGAGCGGGAGACGGAGAGGGAAAGAGAGAAAGAAAGAGAGAGAGAGGGAGAGAGAGACATTCAGGTCAGAGTCAGACCCAGTTCCAAGAGCTTAGCTCCCCAAGGATGATACTACTAGACCGCTGCATTAATATTCAGTTTCTACCATCCAGCACATCAGACCTGCCGTAATCCTTTGGTAGGGACTAACCGGACTTGAGACTATACCTTAGGATCCAGCCCAGAGCTCCACATCACTGGCTGAGAAAAGAGATCCATGCATTTCATGATTAATTATGCATGTGATGCAGTGTTTCCAGTGTAATAGTAGAATTATAGCTTGTTTTATGTTAACTGGGTGCCATGGCTGTGGGAGAGCGTAGGCTTAGACGCTCTAGACACATTTAGAGGAGGCTGTTATTATTATTGACGTTTGAGCTGCAATGACATTTCAAGTGTACAGTTGTTGCAGTTATTTTTAACTCTGAGAACAAGCAAGTTAACCCATGTAACCCAGCATGAAATATCATTGTCACATGTGATTATCATATGTATGTGACACCGACCATCACTGTTATGTGCAATAGCCCCTGTGAGATGCTTTCTATCAGGATATTTTGCTATCCTCTCCACATTGCTTTTGATGGTAACGAACACAGACCATCTGATGTCCACCTGAAGGGATTACCTACATTTTAAGGGAGAGTGGACTCCACAGCTCCTGTTTATTATGGTGACAGGTCCATTTTTTGCAAGCATTAGAATTTCATCACAACTATTTTTATGATGAAAAATGAATTAATGAGAGAATCCTTTATGTTGTAACTTTAAGGAAAGCGCTCAGGTGAGATTCCTTTAGGGGACGTCAAAATCATGCACTTCAGTGAGATGTGTCAGGATTAGAAGTCAGAATGAGATGCAGCAGATCATTTTTGATGAATAATCCTCCTCAGGTGATCATCTGTCCTCATATGGCCCATTCTAAGCTCTGTACACACTCGAAACCTGAGGAGAAAGCCAACAGTTTGTTCTGCTTCAGTTCTGTTCTTACTCAGCAGGGCTCAGTGTGTGCATGTGTGTGTGTATATGAGTGTGCATGTATTTGTATTTGTGTTTATTTGTGTTCATCTGTATATGTCTCCAACTGTGTGTGTGTTTGCATATAATATATGTGCATGTAAATGTGTGTGCGTGTGTGTGTGTGTGTGTTTGGGGACCTTGTCTGATGCTCTGTGCCTTCAGAGTCCTGACCTTGAGCAGTTTGGTTACTGTCTGCTTAGTCAGGGCCACTGCATCTGCTCAACTGAAAACAAACAAGAGTTCAAATGAACTGCAGTGTTTGGGATTTTTACTGGCCTCCAGTAAAATATACCAAATACACAGACAGAATATTATCACTAAAATTAATCAATGTACTATATATGTGGCAGGCTGTATGTATGTATGTATGTATGTATGTATATACGTATATGTATGTACAGTATATACAGTATGTATATAGGAATCTATCTGTCTCTGATTCCTAAACTAACCCCACTTTCCATTCTCTCTTTCTCTCTCTTTCTCTCTCTCTCTCCCTGCAGTGTGTGAGTGTGTGTTCAGCATGAGTAACATCTATGAGTCTGCGGAGGCCACACTGGGCTTCATCAGCTCTCCGTGCCTCACTAAGGTCGAGCTGAGAGTGGCCTGCCGGGGAATCTCGGACCGCGACGCCCTCTCCAAGCCCGACCCCTGCGTGGTGCTGAAGATGCAGTCGCATGGGCAGTGGTTTGAGGTAACGCTAATGTGGGATCAGGGTGGGGTATGTGAGGGTGGGTGGGTGGGGGGGGGGATATGTGAGGGTGGGGGGGTGGGGCGGGGCAAGTGGGTGGCAGGCTGGTCTAGGGGTTAGAGAGACCGTCCCATTACCAAGAGATCAAGATGAGATGGCCACATCAGTGAATAGGTCCATTCTTCTGAAGTGTCCTTGAGCATGACACTCACTCATCGTTTGACCTTTGTAAGTCATTGTGAATAAAAGCGACAGGGGTTTGGTGCGGGGCGTGGTAATGTGTGTGTGTGTGTGTGTGTGTGTGTGTGTGTGTGTGTGCATACAATCTAACCTAAATTCTAGCTGTCTAGACTACCACCTATTTTCCACTAATTTCCTTAGAGGCTAATTCTGTCCACAGTGAATGTTAAACCCATTTCCCAGCATACCCTCTCTATTTGCTATTGTCAAAGAAACACCTATAATGTGATGTATTTCCCTACCTCTAGATGTCATACGCTTTCATTCAACTCCAAATGAAATGGAAACCAAATTTCCGAGATGGCAAACTGAGGGTTTTAATGTCATCCATCGAGGACACGTGTGTCTATAAACTTTTTGCAAGGTTTGGCCTAATAGAGCATTAAAAAATTTAATGAGAAGTAGTTCAAACAGGCCTATATTTGAACATTTTTGAATTAATCCACACATTCAGAAAGCTCTCATTGGAGGAACAGGGCAAGAGTAGGCGTGTCTTTCATGTTAGGCGAAAATATGAACATTGGAACAAGGAAAGCAAAACACTGTAGCAGCATACTGTAGCTGTATCATCAGAACAATGCTGGATTTTGAAAATAAAAACATAAAAAAGACCTCTCCACATGCTAACGTGACTATAGCTGAGCCAGTTTCATGCAAAACTCTCACCACGATCTTTGCTACACTGAATATTCACTAATACAAACTTATTGGAATAACATTAGAATGCTACTGGAATAACATATGTGAAATCTGTATTCCTCTTTGATGTTGGCATAGGAAGCTGCATGTTGTATGGAAACTAAACCAAGTTAAATCCCACCAGTGGGATTTAGGCGTTTGAGAGGATCTATGTCTGATTTTCAGGTTCTGCTGCAGATAATGTAACAATCATTTTCCATTTCAACATGTCCCCATAGGAATTCTACCCTAGACATCACATTGGACTAAATTACTCAGCCACGATATTGAATACATGGTTGACTAAATTACTGTAAGTAATAAAGGGACTCAGCTATCACGCAGAGTTCGGATTGTGTTGCTAACCCTCTCACAGTAAATGGAGGGTTATGCGGGGATCATACATCATGGATGCTAACTGTCATGGAAGCCATCGAAATTATTGTAAAAATCATGGTTTTCACAAATGAGTGTACAGCTATGGTGTGCAGTTGGTATTAATCTTTCCAAATACATTTTTCACCTTAAATTGGAGCACTATGTACAAAACGTGCTGCCATTTTGCTTCTGCTCATCCAAAACACATCTAAATACCCTACAAAAGAAGTTACATTTTCAAAGCTAAATTTAAAAAAAAAATGTACTACTGCACAATTATTTAGAGCTCATGGTATGCAATGAAAGGTCCCAATGGATGGAGACAGCAACATCCTAGATTAGACTTATTAAATTGAAGGGACACGCTGAGCTTTTGTTTTTGTTCCCTAATCAAATTCCATCAAGCAGGTTTAATAATAAAAAGTGCTGAAGAAAAACAGCAAACTTGTGTTGCAGTCTGTTCTTTTGAGTTCCCGTCTGTCCCCTCCAAGGCTCCCACACCCACCCTGCTCTTTTAAATGAAATCCCTATACTTCAACAAACATCTTATTCCCATTGAAGCCTCATTAGTGGCAGTAGCACACTTTGTAAGAACATAGTGTGAGCGAAGAGATAAGTCCAGGGGACTTTTAGGGAGGAGTGGAGCTCAATCCATCTCTTTCCCTTATCTCTGGGAAAGAGATGCATATGATGACTGCATTGTCTTCCTTTTAGATACACACACCCACGCATGCATGTACATCCTAACACACTTGATGGTTATACATGCATACACACACAAAACCACATTCACACACACACAAACACACATACAGGCATGCACACACATGCCCATGTACACAAATTGTTACAGGCACAAACATTGCACACACATACTCAGGCTCCAGAGGGGCTCAAGACCAAGCGCTCAGAAAGTAGTACAGCAGATTCTGTCCTTGGAGACTCCAGAAAAAGCTACTTTGTACAGTGTGCTATACTAGTGTGAGAGTGTGTGTGTGTGTGTGTGTGTGTGTGTGTGTCTTTCATAGACTTATGCCTTATGATAAGCCCCTTTGTGGGAATGGAGAGATGTTATCACTGACCATCAGATCCAGAGTTTGTTAACTTTCTGTCCGAAGGAGAAAGAGAGAGAGGGGAGAGAGAGGGGTGTTCAAGCCACTGCACATACAGTATATGTGTGTGTGTGTGTGTGCGTGCGCGTGTGTGTGTGTGTGTGTGTGTGTGTGTGTGCATATTCCTTTTTACTTTCATGAGATGCCAGCCCTTTGAGGGGGCTATCAGAAAAAGGCCCAAATCTGTGTGCAACTTGTGTGTGTGTGTGTGTGTGTGTGTGTGTGTGTGCAGTCAAGTTTATGTGTGCATGTCAAAGGGTTATCAGCAATCAAAAGAACCCAGTTGTTCCTGCTAGAATTGGATAGGTTTTGTTGGCAGTGCTGAGAGTGCTTTCTGTGTCAAGCAGTTAAAAAAAAAAAATCTGAGATCAATGTTTTCAACTATAGTCCCCTCTCTTTGTGTAGTCAAGAAACAGCTTGCCCAATTTTAGCCACCAAGAAAAATCCATATTCCCTTTTCAAGTTGATAAGTGTAAACAATGTGGTAATGGCTATTTGTGGTAATTGCTCACATCTGAAATGCTGCAGTTCACAATCAATGTTGCCACAAGTGAGGTGGCATTGTGTAGCTCTTCTGTTGGACGAAATCCTTATACCTCAGTCTACTTTTGCAGAATTAAGAGATTATTTTTTTCTACTGATGCCCATGCATTTTTGAAAGTATTTTAAATACTGTAGGTTTGGGTGGTTAATCAGTGGATAAAGGCCCAATTCAAGTGAAAAAAGAAAAAAGCAAGATGCCAAAATTGAAATGAAAGGTTAACACGCAACAGTGATCTCGCATGGCCAGACACTTTGCTCCTCAACAGCAGCAGTGAGTGTGTGTGCACATTTGTGTGTGTGTGTCCATATGTTTGCCAATTGAAGTTTAACACCAGAAAAGCCAAATGCCATCAATGCTATTTTGAATTGTATTTATGAAACAGCAGATAGTTTTATGAAACAGCACAGCTATTATGTATTCCAGGTTCTCAGAGTATAGGTGCGTTACTCCACAGCATACTGGTATTCTTGCTGCTTCACTTAATGTGGAAATAATTGCCTACATAATAACATTTCGGTTAACCTGGGGGTGTGTGTGTCTGTGTCCTTGCATGTGCACCTCTGTGCAGGTGGACCGTACAGAGGTGATCCGTAGCAGTATCAACCCGGTCTTCTCCAAGATCTTCCTGGTGGACTTCTACTTTGAGGAGGTCCAAAGGCTCCGCTTTGAACTCCACGACATTAGCTCCGCCCACAACGGCCTTCGCGATGCCGACTTCCTGGGAGCCATGGAGTGCACCTTAGGACAGGTCAGTGCACCTTAGGACAGGTCAGTGCACCTTAAGGACAGGTCAGTGCACCTTAGGACAGGTCAGTGTACCTTAGGACAGGTCAGTGCACCTTAAGGACAGGTCAGTGCACCTTAGGACAGGTCAGTGCACCTTAAGGACAGGTCAGTGCACCTTAAGGACAGGTCAGTGCACCTTAGGACAGGTCAGTGCACCTTAAGGACAGGTCAGTGCACCTTAGGACAGGTCAGTGCACCTTAAGGACAGGTCAGTGCACCTTAAGGACAGGTCAGTGCACCTTAGGACAGGTCAGTGCACCTTAAGGACAGGTCAGTGCACCTTAGGACAGGTCAGTGTACCTTAGGACAGGTCAGTGCACCTTAAGGACAGGTCAGTGCACCTTAAGGACAGGTCAGTGCACCTTAGGACAGGTCAGTGCACCTTAAGGACAGGTCAGTGCACCTTAGGACAGGTCAGCACACCTCAAGGACAGGTCAATACCAGTGGTTGCGTTAGACTTTCTCGTTGTCTGTCATTTTGACGGACAGGGTCGTAAAAATTCTGTCATAATCTATTATTACCCGTCATTTTCATTTTCATTTTTTTAATGATAATGAGACATAGCCTATTTAATAGCATTTAATTTTCAAAAACAATCGATCACAATAACATTTAATATACAGAAGAACAAACTTTTTGATTTCCCGATCCTGCAAGCACTCGCTTCACTGGGAGGAAATCCCGCAGCATGCGTTCCTTCTGCACCAGGAGTGCGGCTGCTGCACCCCTCTGTGACCCGTAGTGGTCCTCAGTGTAATCTGTCAAAATGACAGACGGCCTTCAGATTTTTCCGTCGTCGTTAAAAAAATACCATCAATGGCGGAAAATATTTGGTTAACGCAACCCCTGGTCAGTACACCTTTGGACAGGTCAGTGCACCTCAAGGACAGGTCAGTACCCCTTAGGGCAGGTCACTGCACCTTAGGACAGGTCACTACACCTTTGGACAGGTCACTGCACCTCAAGGACAGGTCAGTACCCCTCAAGGACAGGTCACTACACCTTTGGACAGGTCACTGCACCTTAGGACAGGTCAGTACACCTTTGGACAGGTCACTGCACCTTAGGACAGGTCAGTACACCTCAAGGACAGGTCAGTACACAGTGAAAATGTGAGTTGTGCTTCCTGATGATTTATCTAAGGCACTTGCTTTGTACTCATGTGTACATCGTCACTGGTTTGAGTCTGATTCATGATCTTTGTTGCATGTTACACCCCATCCTATTTTTACTGTCTCCCTCCACTGTCCACTATTTAATAAACCTGAAATATCATAGAAGTAAGGGACATGTGATTGAACATGAAAAATGCATGTTAGCTAGATTACTGCACAAGCAAAGTGGTTTGTGTGAGTGAAGTGTGCAGTTAAGTAAAGATACTATGCACGTGTGAAGTGCACCTAAGTGAGTTAACCATAGGACCCAGAAATGCATCTGATGAGTGCATGCTTCTACAGATGAGTGCATGTGAAGAGTGCATTAGGATTGGTGAGTGCTCTTTCAACCAGCGGAGTGCATTTGACCAGTGCATTACATTGGTATTATGTTTAGCAATGTGGAGCTTGTGAGCACATGCAAGCCTATGCCAGGCTTGTGTGTGCTTGAATGGTGGCTTGTGTGCTTTCAGTTTAAGAATCACCTAGTGGAGCATAATCTTGTGTAAAGTGCCTTGATCTTGCTCAGATATTAAAAGTATGTATCAGGTAATGTGCGGGATAATTAGGGTGACAGTGCAGCTTTAAGGTTAGAGAGGCCAACTGTTAGCCATGTATGGAATCCTAATGTGATATCTGATAATCTCAGGTGAGCTAATGTCAACATCTAGAATATACCCTGCAGTCAATATGCCCTTGAGCCCTGGCGGAAAGTGCTGAGGGTGCTTTACATGCTGTTAAATGTGTCATTGCACATGCTAAAACAATTTCCATTAAAAAATGGGCAACAAGAGTCTGTTCTTTTTGATCTAATTGTAAAAGATTTGGTTTTCCAGAATATCTAAGGAGACATAAGAATAAAAATAAAAGGAAATTACAAAGGCAGCAGGTGAGCAAGTTCCTTTAACTGAATTCCCACTGAATGCCAGATTGAATGGCAAGCAGATTGAGAGGCAGGAGAGAGTTCCACGCCCTAATGGTCCAGAATATTTTTCTCCACCAGACTCCACTCATTGTCAGAGAAGCTATCAGCAACACAAAGCTGGTGGATTTAGAATAGCTAGTAGAATTAAGATAATTGACATGGAAGAGGAGGATTTCGGAGGTGATCCAGATCTTGACAGAGAGCCAGGGAGTTGTACAGCACTGGGATATCATGCTGCCAACATTTTGTTTGGCTGAGGACAACAGCATTCTGCATTCTGTACACCGCAGCCTATCTAGAGCTTTGCCTCGGATACGACGGCATTATATCAATGCAAATGGGAAGCACCAGAGGCACGTATGAGGATTTCAGTAACTGATAGGAGATGGAAAAGTCCAGTCTGTTAATAGAGATCCATGTTGTGAAAACTGAGAGGAGAAAAACAGACAGAGAGAGAGCGTGACAGAGAAAGTGTGTGCTGAAATTGTGTGCAGAGTATTATATGGTAGTGCTGTACGTGAGCTGATTCTGTGTCTGTGTGTGTGTTTTGTTGTGTGCTTCAGATCGTCTCACAGAGGAAACTGAGCAAAGCTCTACTCAAGCAGGGAAACACCGCTGGCAAGTCTTCCATTACGGTAGGACACTGACCCCCGAGCCGAACCTCCCCAACACAGAAAAACGCACACATGCATATACATAAAACACATGAGCAAGAATCCAACATATGCACACAAAAGCACACACACACACACACACACACAACAAACTAGTGTGCATATTCACATGCAGAAGTGCGCACAATACATGCACATACCAAACCCATGTACACACACACACACACACACACACACACACACACACACACCACCTCTCACAGTCAAATACTCTGAATGAAGATAATTAAGTTGATGATGTTGGCTGTTCAAAGTGTTTTGTTCCTCATTTACATCTCATTTCCCCTCCCCTCCTTTCTTCTTCTTCTTCTGCCTCTCTCTGCCCGTTTCTTTTTCTCTCTCTGTTTGCCTTATCCTCTCTCTCTTTCTCTTTCTCTCTCTCTCTCTCTCTCTCTCTCTCTCTCTCTTTCTCTCTCTCTCTCTCTCTAAAGGTAACAGCAGAGGAGTTGTCTGGTAATGATGATTATGTTGAACTCTCCTTCAGTGCTCGTAAGCTAGATGACAAGGTTTGTGCGTGTGTGTGCGTGTGTGCGTGTGTGTGTGTGTGTGTGTGTGTGTGTGGTGTACGTGCATGTGTGTGTGCATCCTCAAAGAGAGTGAAAATGAGTGTGTCCCTTCTGATACAAGAGGAGTTAATATGTAGAGAGACAAGTGTGCGTGCTGTCAGGCAAGGTTTTGTGTTTGTGTGCGTGTGTGTTTGAATAAGTAGGTGGGTGGAGAGGTGGAGGATTTGGTGATGCAGCACCTTAATAAGGTAAACACACACACACACACACACACACAACACACAAAACCACAATCTGGCATTAAAGGGGGCATGCTGAGATAGGTGGGCTAATCAGCCCCCCCCCACCTCCCACTCCCCTCCTCCCGACTACCTCACCCACACACACACACACACATAGATAACTATATTAATTTTCAGCGCCCACATGCACGCACACACACACACGCGCACAGACACGGATGAATAATCCAAACAAGTTGTGCCAGAGGGAAAAGATGGAAGAGGGCAGGGGAGGGGCAGATGAATTGGAGAGGACAGGAAGGGGATGGGTGGAAGAGACACGGAAGAAAGGGAGAAAAAAGGGATTGGAGTAATGATTCTGTTAGTGTATGAATGATTTATGGTGATCAAAGCGAGTTCCGAGGCTGTGCATGTGTGTTTTTCCTCTGAAGGATTTCTTCAGCAAATCAGACCCTTTCCTGGAGATCTTCAGAATAAATGATGACGGGACTGGGTCACTCGTACACAGAACTGAGGTATGGTAACTGCACACACACACACACACACTTGACTTTTTGACGTTTTAGATCTGTGATTACCTAAATAAATGTGATCTGTTTGGTGTGTGTGTGTGTGTGTGTGTGTGTGTGTGTGTATGGGCAGACGGTCATGAACAACCTGAGCCCGGTGTGGAAATCCTTCAAAGTTTCCTTGAACACACTCTGCAGTGGGGATCATGATAGGGAGCTAAAGGTGAGTCTGAAACTCTAAATACAAAGTAAACTGCAGGAGAAGATAATGGCAACATAATTGCAACTAACATAATTGCACATAATCTCAATGTGGTAAAACCCTGACTATAGCATTATATACACAGACAGTCATCAGCCATTCAACCTTTCACTTTTCAAAGTGAAAGTCAAATCTTCCTTTCTTGTCCTTCTTCCCGACTCTGCTCGCTTCATTATTTAAGTTTCCTGGTGAGACACAAACACAAAAAACACGCAGCTACTGGAGAGAAGAGGGCAAAGGCCATAAAGCATACCATGCCCTCCAGGTGTTTCTTTGTAAAGTGTTCTACATTTGTCTGGCATGCAAATGCCAGGGGACATGATTTGTAAAACCCTAGCATAACTTAAGTGCTAAATAGGCTACTCACAAGCATGTAACCTCACCGGAATCCAATTCTAACCAAGCCTATTGGTTGAGCTAATATCAACTAACATAATATATAGCCCGACCAAACCTAATCTAAATTCACCTAACTCATTCTAACAGCTCTGACACAAACACAAGATGGCTGTTTAAAGAATCTTTTATTTGGGGGTGTCCTTTCCAGTGAATGTAACCTTAGCTAAACTAACCCAAGTGAACTATAACCAAACCTAAAGTGTCCTAAGTTTAGCATAACTTAACCTTTACACTTAAAGAGTAACTAAACCCCAAACCCAAATCTGTGTAAAGCCTGACATCTAATGGTAAAAAACATGCTACTGAAATTACCATCTGCTATTGGCTGATCTCTGGTGCCAGGTGATGTCACCACCTGTTGTGTTCTATAGAAGCTAGTTTCATGTGGTTTAATGTAACTCTAGCCTAATTTAATCAAATGTAATCAAACCAAATCAAAAAACAGCCTCAGCCAGTTCCTTCTAGTTCTGTCAGCAGGCCGGAGCTCAGAGTTGAGGCGGGTCATGTGATGTGTTTTCTGATGTCACAGTGCTATTTAAGGAGCCGGACGGGTGTGAAAGAGCTCAGCGGTTGTCCGAAACTCTCACCTTTACTTGCCAGAATAGATCTGTGTGTGTGTGTGTGTGTGTGTGTGAGTGTGTGCATATTTGTGTGTGCATGTGTGTATGAAAATGGTGGCCGCACGTCAGCTCCAAACCGTTATTCTACCATGAATATACATGAGCTCGTTCATTAAATATTCAGAAGCGTCTTAACTCTGCATGGCTCCTGACAGCGGGGGAAAGGGCTTACACACACACACACACACACACACACACACACACACACACACACACACAACACACACACACACACGCTTACACACACACTCAGACCCACATACAGACGCGCGCCGTCGGCTATGGTTTCCAGGGCTACCTGTTTGAAGCGTCAGAGCTATAGTGAGAAATGGCAGGGCAGAGATTTCTATTCAGACCAGTGCTCCCTTTTCAGCCGGCTCCTAACTGACCAATGCATAAATGCATAATCCTCCACAGCAGAGTCTGGCTGTCTCTCCCTTTGTTTCTCTCCGTATCCGTTTCTCCACCTCTCTCTGCCTGTTTTTTTTTTTTTTTAATAGTCTCCCTCTGTCTGTCTCTCTGCCTCTCTGTTCCTCTTTTTCCCTCTCCCTCCTCTCTCTCCGTACATCAGTTAGTATTCAGTGAACGGAACGGAGGTTCTTCATTTTTTCATTACTCTGTCACACAGAGCTCTCAGCAACTTGAAGTGGAAGCAAGGCCACAAAGGCGCACACACACACACGCGCGCAAATTAACGTCACATAGTCAAACACGTGCGCGCACATAGACAAATTATCACACGCAGAAAGGCACACACTCCAGAAGTAGGCAAGGTTACGTAGCGGCTTGAGTGGGAGACAAGAAATAAGAGGATTACTGCCGGTCGTTGTCCTTAATCAAACGTTGGATTGGGTCTGACCGCTACTCGCTGCGGTGACCTCAGGCAAGAAAGGTCAAAGCAATGCCTCATTTACAGCCATTATACCTTTGTCTAAGGTGCCAGGAAGAAGCATCTGTGTGTGTGTGTGTGCGTGCTTGTGTGCTTATGTCTGTGTCTATCGATTGAATTGATTGAATATCATTGATTGCAGAAATCCCAGGAATAGCACAGATATTGGCTCACTTTGTCACCATTTAAAAAGCCTAGGACTGTTTCCATACAATGTGTTTCACATTGCTAAGCCTTGGCCCTCTGACCCTCGCATTTCGCTGGTGATTGAGGCCATTTATCTTGTGTTGTAGCTCCTTTGAGAGAAACAAACTATTACGCCTAAGCACACAGACGCCTCCTCTCCACACACACACACACACACACACACACACACATACCTGTCTCTACAGCTGAGTCCCTCTCAGCATCTTTAGATTAATATTTCACCGCTCCATTGCCCCCCCACCAACACCTGCTTATCAATCATTCAACATGGCATTTCCCTGCGTGCCTGCGCATGCATGTGCGTGCGGATATGTGTGTGTGTGTGTGTGTGTTTGTGTTTAGGCATCAGCGTGTGTTGTTGCAGTGGAAGTCTAACTGAATGCATCTGTTTGTGTGTGTGTGTCTGTTGCAGTGCACAGTATGGGACTGGGACTCTAATGGAAAACACGACTTCATTGGGGAGTTTCAGACCACATTTAAAGAGATGAGAGCAGAACAGGAGGGCAAGCAGGTAAACACACGGACACACACACACACACACACATACCCACACCACACCTCAAGTTACATCGGCTAATATGTATATGCGCATGTGTGTGTGTGTATGTGTCCAGATCCAGTGGGAGTGCATCAACCCTAAATACCAGATGAAGAAGAAGAACTACAGAAACTCTGGCGTTGTCATTCTCAACCACTGTAAGGTGAAGAAACACAGTCACAGTCCCCCAATCTCTGCTTCTCTGTGATGCATCTATCATGCATCACCACACATCCACTGCAACTACTTTCCACCTCGCTCCGTTGTTTTTTCCCCACTGCATATAATAAGTTGAATTTATGGCATGGCCTAAATTTTGGCGTTTCTACTGACAGATCATAAAAATGTATTCCTTCCTGGATTACATCATGGGCGGCTGTCAAATTCAGTTCACAGTAAGTAAAGTATGCGCACTTTCCATGATATTTACAGCAGCAAGTCATTGTGTGTGCATGCTCACTTATGCTCTGTGTGTGTGTGTGTGTGTGTGTGTGTGTGTGTGTGTGTGTGTGTGTGTCCCAGGTGGCGATAGACTTCACAGCGTCCAATGGGGACCCCAGGAACAGCTGCTCCCTCCACTACATCCACCCCTACCAGCCCAACGAGTACCTCAAGGCCCTGGTGGCCGTAGGGGAGATCTGCCAAGACTACGACAGGTAGAGAGCACTCCATCCATCATCATTCACCTAACGCTGGCACACACACACACACACACACACACACACACACACACACACACCCAAACTAGGATTTTCAAAGCTTAATCCCCTTTGGAGCCAAATCTGCCAAATTTAGAGCCCCTACGGCACTGTTTGATTTCTCTAATTCTCCATTTAGGCAATGCAATGGAAAACAAAACTGGGGATTTCAATAGGAATTGGCATGAACTGTGTGATGCTCTTGATCTGATTTGAATTACTAACCTTACCATCCTTGTCTATGAACCCTGGATAACAAGTCCTGTAGGCTGCGCCCTGCACAGTCAATAATTGGTCAATATCGTCAATTAAGTTTAAGTTCTGGGAAGGACAATGACAACAACATGCCTTTTTGATAATCAGTCACTTTCAAATAGCTTATCTTTCAAATTATC